>NC_069502.1:1233272377-1233345751 GCF_027579735.1 Bombina bombina
TTCGGTAGCCGTCAAAACCAGCGTTAGAGGCTCCTAACGCTGGTTTTGGCCGCCCGCTGGTATTTGGAGTCAGTGATTAAAGGGTCTAACGCTCACTTTGCAGCCGCGACTTTTCCATACCGCAGATCCCCCTACGCCATTTGCGTATCCTATCTTTTCAATGGGATCTTTCTAACGCTGGTATTTAGAGTCGTTTCTGCAGTGAGCGTTAGAGCTCTAACGACAAGATTCCAGCCGCCTGAAAATAGCAGGAGTTAAGAGCTTTCTGGCTAACGCCGGTTTATAAAGCTCTTAACTACTGTACCCTAAAGTACACTAACACCCATAAACTACCTATGTACCCCTAAACCGAGCTCCCCCCACATCGCCGACACTCGATTAAAAATTTTAACCCCTAATCTGCCGACCGCCACCTACGTTATACTTATGTACCCCTAATCTGCTGCCCCTAACCCCGCCGACCCCTATATTACATTTATTAACCCCTAATCTGCCCCCCACAACATCGGCACCAGCTACTTAAAATAATTAACCCCTAATCTTCCGACCGCAAAGCGCCGCCACCTACGTTATCCCTATGTACCCCTAATCTGCTGCCCCTAACATCGCCGACCCCTATATTATATTTATTAACCCCTAATCTGCCCCCCACAACGTCGCCGACACCTACCTACACTTATTAACCCCTAATCTGCCGAGCGGACCTGAGCGCTACTATAATAAAGTTATTAACCCCTAATCCGCCTCACTAACCCTATCATAAATAGTATTAACCCCTAATCTGCCCTCCCTAACATCGCCGACACCTACCTTCAATTATTAACCCCTAATCTTCCGATCGGAGCTCACCGCTATTCTAATAAATGTATTAACCCCTAAAGCTAAGTCTAACCCTAACACTAACACCCCCCTAAGTTAAATATAATTTACATCTAACGAAATAAATTAACTCTTATTAAATAAATTATTCCTATTTAAAGATAAATACTTACCTGTAAAATAAACCCTAATATAGCTACAATATAAATTATAATTATATTATAGCTATTTTAGGATTTATATTTATCTTACAGGCAACTTTGTAATTATTTTAACCAGGTACAATAGCTATTAAATAGTTAAGAACTATTTAATAGCTACCTAGTTAAAATAATTACAAATTTACCTGTAAAATAAATCCTAACCTAAGTTATAATTAAACCTAACACTACCCTATCAATAAAATAATTAAATAAACTACCTACAATTACCTACAATTAACCTAACACTACACTATCAATAAATTAATTAAACACAATTCCTACGAATAAATACAATTAAATAAACTAGCTAAAGTACAAAAAATAAAAAAGAACTAAGTTACAGAAAATAAAAAAATATTTACAAACATAAGAAATATATTACAACAATTTTAAACTAATTACACCTACTCTAAGCCCCCTAATAAAATAACAAAGCCCCCCAAAATAAAAAATTCCCTACCCTATTCTAAATTAAAAAAGTTACAAGCTCTTTTACCTTACCAGCCCTGAACAGGGCCCTTTGCGGGGCATGCCCCAAGAAGTTCAGCTCTTTTGCCTGTAAAAAAAAACATACAATACCCCCCCCCCAACATTACAACCCACCACCCACATACCCCTAATCTAACCCAAACCCCCCTTAAATAAACCTAACACTAAGCCCCTGAAGATCTTCCTACCTTGTCTTCACCATCCAGGTATCACCGATCCGTCCTGGCTCCAAGATCTTCATCCAACCCAAGCGGGGGTTGGCGATCCATAATCCGGTGCTGAAGAGGTCCAGAAGAGGCTCCAAAGTCTTCCTCCTATCCGGCAAGAAGAGGACATCCGGACCGGCAAACATCTTCATCCAAGCGGCATCTTCGATCTTCTTCCATCCGGTGCGGAGCGGGTCCATGTTGAAGCAGGCGACGCGGATCCATCCTCTTCTTCCGATGTCTCCCGACGAATGACGGTTCCTTTAAGGGACGTCATCCAAGATGGCGTCCCTCGAATTCCGATTGGCTGATAGGATTCTATCAGCCAATCGGAATTAAGGTAGGAATTTTCTGATTGGCTGATGGAATCAGCCAATCAGAATCTAGTTCAATCCGATTGGCCGATCCAATCAGCCAATCAGATTGAGCTCGCATTCTATTGGCTGATCGGAACAGCCAATAGAATGCGAGCTCAATCTGATTGGCTGATTGGATCAGCCAATCGGATTGAACTTGATTCTGATTGGCTGATTCCATCAGCCAATCAGAATATTCCTACCTTAATTCCGATTGGCTGATAGAATCCTATCAGCCAATCGGAATTCGAGGGACGCCATCTTGGATGGCGTCCCTTAAAGGAACCGTCATTCTGCAGTTGGACGTCGCCGGAAGAAGATGGGTCCGCGGTGGAGGTCTTCAGGATGGAGCCGGTCGTCATCGGATGAAGATAGAAGATGCCGCTTGGATCAAGATGGTTGCCGGTCCGGATGTCCTCTTCTTGCCGGATAGGATGAAGACTTTGGAGCCTCTTCTGGACCTCTTCAGCACCGGATTATGGATCGCCAACCCCCGCTTGGGTTGGATGAAGATCTTGGAGCCAGGACGGATCGGTGATACCTGGATGGTGAAGACAAGGTAGGAAGATCTTCAGGGGATTAGTGTTAGGTTTATTTAAGGGGGGTTTGGGTTAGATTAGGGGTATGTGGGTGGTGGGTTGTAATGTTGGGGGGGGGGTATTGTATGTTTTTTTTTACAGGCAAAAGAGCTGAACTTCTTGGGGCATGCCCCGCAAAGGGCCCTGTTCAGGGCTGGTAAGGTAAAAGAGCTTGTAACTTTTTTAATTTAGAATAGGGTAGGGAATTTATTATTTTGGGGGGCTTTGTTATTTTATTAGGGGGCTTAGAGTAGGTGTAATTAGTTTAAAATTGTTGTAATATTATTCTTATGTTTGTAAATTTTTTATTATTTTCTGTAACTTAGTTCTTTTTTATTTTTTGTACTTTAGCTAGTTTATTTAATTGTATTTATTTGTAGCAATTGTGTTTATTTAATTTATTGATAGTGTAGTGTTAGGTTAATTGTAGGTAATTGTAGGTAGTTTATTTAATTATTTTATTGATAGGGTAGTGTTAGGTTTAATTATATCTTAGGTTAGGATTTATTTTACAGGTAAATTTGTTATTATTTTAACTAGGTAACTATTAAATAGTTCTTAACTATTTAATAGCTATTGTACCTAGTTAAAATAAATACCAAGTTGCCTGTAAAATAAATATTAATCCTAAAATAGCTATAATATAATTATAATTTATATTGTAGCTATATTAGGGTTTATTTTACAGGTAAGTATTTAGCTTTAAATAGGATTAATTTATTTAATAAGAGTTAATTTATTTCGTTAGATTAAAATTATATTTAAGTTAGGGGGGTGTTAGTGTTAGGGTTAGACTTAGCTTTAGGGGTTAATACATTTATTAGAATAGCGGTGAGCTCCGGTCGTCAGATTAGGGGTTAATAATTGAAGGTAGGTGTCGGCGATGTTAGGGAGGGCAGATTAGGGGTTAATACTATTTATGATATGGTTAGTGAGGCGGATTCGGGGTTAATAACTTTATTATAGTAGCGCTCAGGTCCGCTCGGCAGATTAGGGGTTAATAAGTGTAGGTAGGTGTCGGCGACGTTGAGGGGGGCAGATTAGGGGTTAATAAATATAATATAGGGGTCGGCGGTGTTAGGGGCAGCAGATTAGGGGTACATAAGTATAACGTAGGTGGCGGTCGGAAGATTAGGGGTTAAAAATTTTAATCGAGTGGCGGCGATGTGGGGGGAGCTCGGTTTAGGGGTACATAGGTAGTTTATGGGTGTTAGTGTACTTTAGGGTACAGTAGTTAAGAGCTTTATAAACCGGCGTTAGCCAGAAAGCTCTTAACTCCTGCTATTTTCAGGCGGCTGGAATCTTGTCGTTAGAGCTCTAACGCTCACTGCAGAAACGACTCTAAATACCAGCGTTAGAAAGATCCCATTGAAAAGATAGGCTACGCAAATGGCGTAGGGGGATCTGCGGTATGGAAAAGTTGCGGCTGCAAAGTGAGCGTTAGACCCTTTAATCACTGACTCCAAATACCAGCGGGCGGCCAAAACCAGCGTTAGGAGCCTCTAACGCTGGTTTTGACGGCTACCGCCGAACTCTAAATCTAGGCCTAAGTTTGTATGGACAAGATAAGAAGAAGACCACGACAACACATGGCCTATAAAAGAGATACATTGTTGCTATCTAATGCTGCGCGCCACACACACTCTGTATTACTGTAACGTGACCTGTTGTCATTTTTGTTGTAATATGTTTAATTGTACAATTATAACCTTATTAATTTGGAACAGCTGTCTGATGTTAATTTTTCTTCAACAAGCTATATATTACTTCTAGCAATGTTTATGTAAAATATATATCTATACATCTATTCCTATAGACACATGGGTATAGATATATATTTTACATGAATATTGCTAGAAGTAATATATAGCTATACATCTATTCCTATAGACACATGGGTATAGATATATATTTTACATGAATATTGCTAGAAGTAATATATAGCTATACATCTTTTCCTATAGATATATATTTTACATAAACATTGCTAGTAGTTATATATATCTATACATCTAATCCTATAGATATATGGGTGTAGATATATATTACATGAATATTGCTAGAAGTAATATATAAATCTCTACATCTATTCCTATAGACACATGGGTATAGATATATATTACTTCTAGCAATATTCATGTAAAATATATATCTACACCCATATATCTATAGGATTAGATGTACAGCTATATATTACTTCTAGCAATGTTTATGTAAATTATATATCTATACCCATGTGTCTATAGGAATAGATGTATAGCTATATATTACTTCTAGCACTGTTTATGTAAAATATATATCTATACCCATGTGTCTATAGGAATAGATGTATAGCTATATATTACTTCTAGCAATATTCATGTAAAATATATATCTATACACATGTGTCTATAGGAATAGATGTATAGCTATATATTACTTCTAGCAATATTCATGTAATATATATATCTATACACATGTGTCTATAGGAATAGATGTATAGCTATATATTACTTCTAGCAATATTCATGTAAAATATATATCTATACCCATGTGTCTATAGGAATAGATGTATAGCTATATATTACTTCTAGCAATATTCATGTAAAAAATATATCTATACCCATGTGTCTATAGGAATAGATGTATAGCTATATATTACTTCTAGCAATATTCATGTAAAATATATATCTATACCCATGTGTCTATAGGAATAGATGTACAGCTATATATTACTTCTAGCACTGTTTATGTAAAATATATATCTATACCCATGTGTCTATAGGAATAGATGTACAGCTATATATTACTTCTAGCACTGTTTATGTAAAATATATATCTATACCCATGTGTCTATAGGAATAGATGTATAGCTATATATTACTTCTAGCAATATTCATGTAAAATATATATCTATACCCATGTGTCTATAGGAATAGATGTACAGCTATATATTACTACTAGCAATATTCATGTAAAATATATATCTATACCCATGTGTCTATAGGAATAGATGTATAGCTATATATTACTTCTAGCAATATTCATGTAAAATATATATCTATACCCATGTGTCTATAGGAATAGATGTATAGCTATATATTACTTCTAGCACTGTTTATGTAAAATATATATCTATACCCATGTGTCTATAGGAATAGATGTATAGCTATATATTACTTCTAGCAATATTCATGTAAAATATATATCTATACCCATGTGTCTATAGGAATAGATGTACAGCTATATATTACTTCTAGCAATGTTTATGTAAAATATATATCTATACCCATGTGTCTATAGGAATAGATGTATAGCTATATATTACTTCTAGCAATATTCATGTAAAATATATATCTATACACATGTGTCTATAGGAATAGATGTATAGCTATATATTACTTCTAGCAATATTCATGTAAAATATATATCTATACCCATGTGTCTATAGGAGTAAATGTATAGCTATATATTACTTCTAGCACTGTTTATGTAAAATATATATCTATACCCATGTGTCTATAGGAATAGATGTATAGAATTATATTACTTCTAGCAATATTCATGTAAAATATATATCTATACTGTGTCTATAGGAATAGATGTATAGATTTATATTACTTCTAGCAATATTCATGTAAAATATATATCTATACCCATGTGTCTATAGGAATAGATGTACAGCTATATATTACTTCTAGCACTGTTTATGTAAAATATATATCTATACCCATGTGTTTATAGGAATAGATGTACAGCTATATATTACTTCTAGCACTGTTTATGTAAAATATATATCTATACCCATGTGTTTATAGGAATAGATATACAGCTATATATTACTTCTAGCAATGTTCATGTAAAATATATATCTATACCCATGTGTCTATAGGAATAGATGTATAGATTTATATTACTTCTAGCAATATTCATGTAAAATATATATCTATACCCATGTGTCTATAGGAATAGATGTACAGCTATATATTACTTCTAGCAATATTCATGTAAAATATATATCTATACCCATGTGTCTATAGGAATAGATGTATAGCTATATATTACTTCTAGCAATATTCATGTAAAATATATATCTATACCCATGTGTCTATAGGAATAGATGTATAGCTATATATTACTTCTAGCACTGTTTATGTAAAATATATATCTATACCCATGTGTCTATAGGAATAGATGTATAGCTATATATTACTTCTAGCAATATTCATGTAAAATATATATCTATACCCATGTGTCTATAGGAATAGATGTACAGCTATATATTACTTCTAGCACTGTTTATGTAAAATATATATCTATACCCATGTGTCTATAGGAATAGATGTACAGCTATATATTACTTCTAGCACTGTTTATGTAAAATATATATCTATACCCATGTGTCTATAGGAATAGATGTACAGCTATATATTACTTCTAGCACTGTTTATGTAAAATATATATCTATACCCATGTGTCTATAGGAATAGATGTACAGCTATATATTACTTTTAGCACTGTTTATGTAAAATATATATCTATACCAATGTGTCTATAGGAATAGATGTACAGCTATACATTACTTCTAGCACAGTTTATGTAAAATATATATCTATACCCATGTGTCTATAGGAATAGATGTACAGCTATATATTACTTCTAGCAATATTCATGTAAAATATATATCTATACCCATGTGTCTATAGGAATAGATGTACAGCTATATATTACTTCTAGCACTGTTTATGTAAAATATATATCTATACCCATGTGTCTATAGGAATAGATGTACAGCTATATATATTAAACCTAATCCCAGATCTAGATTCTGCAGTAGAATTCTTCCAGTCTGAACTCCTACAAGTTTGGAATATGCATGCCCCACTGCGTAAGGTGAGAGTAAAAGGAGCACACTTAAATTGGATCACAGCTGACCTCATTCAAATGTACCAGTTTCGGGATTCATTGTGGTCAAAGTTCAAGCATACAGGCTCTATGAATGATCACTGTGTATATAGACAATTGCGAAATATATGCACTAAACAAACAAAATTGGCCAAGGCCCAATATTTCTGTGAAAATCTAAACTATAACACATCAAACCCTAGAAAGTTTTGGAAACTCATAAAGAGCTTACAAAATCCACCAATCCACTCCCAACCCCCCACTATCAATGTGGACAACCAAACCCTGCAACTCCCCTTAGAAGTGGCAAATGCCTTTAATAGTTATTTTGTCGGATGCTCCACCACCCTGATTGACAAACTAATAAATGACATGCATCCTGAAACTACAAATGTGGATCAGGCCCCACTAAATCAGCAAAGACCCAGAAGTTCAATTTTAGACCTGTACCCATCAAGGTCATTAAGAAACACCTTGATAATCTAAAAATGAAAAACCAGTCTGGACCTGATCAAATCCCAGCAATGCTGTTGAAGCTTAGTGCTCCGGCAATTGCTAAACCCGTCACAACCCTAATTAATGAATCCTTGGTGTCTGGATACATACCCAATCTTTGGAAAACTGCAAGAGTAGTGCCTATCCATAAAAGTGGGGAGTTAACCTTGGTTTCTAATTATCGTCCCATATCTTTGCTCCCAGTATTGTCAAAAATCTTAGAAAAATGTGTCCATACGCAACTATGTGAGTATTACCAACAATCTAACTATCTGACCCCTGATCAATCAGGTTTTCGCCCAAATCACTCCACTACAACTGCCCTCCTAAAAGTTTGCAATGACATCCAAACTGGCATGGAACAAGGAGACCTAACTGGAGCTATTTTCCTTGACTTTGCAAAGGCCTTTGACACAGTAGACCACGACATACTACTGCTCAAACTAAAAAACTCAGGTATTGGTGATCGTCCGCTAACCTGGTTTCGATCATATGTATCGGATCAATCACAATATGTCTCCATTTCTGACAGTGACTCCCTCCCTCTCCCAGTCACATGTGGTGTTCCCCAAGGATCCATTCTTGGCCCCCTACTATTCACATTATTTATAAATGATCTGCCTAATGTCTGCAAATCCTCAACTGTACACATGTACGCAGACGACACAGTAATCTATGCAAACAATTCCAGTGCTCCAAGACCAATTCACAGAGGTAGAAAAATGGATCTCAAAAAACAAACTCTTCCTAAACACTGACAAAACTGTCACAATGATCTTTGGAACGGGACCTAAATTACACAAATTACAAAATTCCCATCTACGCATCAAAACAAAATCCAATTGCACACTGACCGCAGTCCACTCTTTCAAATACTTGGGTATGTTGTTAGACCCCAATCTATCTTTTGGCCTCCACATAGAAAAACTTGCATCTAAACTTTACCCAAAACTAGGTGCCCTGTACAGAAACAAATTCTGCCTCAGCCCTACTGTAAAGGAAAAGATTGTACAGCAAATGCTGATGCCTATCTTGGATTATGGGGACATAGTATAGGCACCTGCTCTGCAAACTCACCTTAATAAACTTAATACATTGTATAACTCGTTCTGCCGCTTTGTGCTACAATGTAACTACAGGACCCACCATTGTGACATGCTAAAAGAACTAAACTGGCTGTCGCTGGAATCCAGATGCACCCTCCATCTTTCCTGCCTTGTGTTTAAGAGCCTTTCTGGGAAGCTCCCACCCTACCTGAGCAGAATGCTCTCCCCGGCTATTCCCACCTCCTATAACCTCCGATCCAGTACCAGCACATTATTTAGCTTGCCTCAATACAAAAAGAAAGCAGCTCGATCCTCCTTTTCCTACAGAGCACCACAATTATGGAACGACCTCCCGCACACTTTCAAACCTTCCCCAAGCCTAATATCCTTTAAGAGATCCCTCTCTACATATCTCAAAACAGAATGCACCTGTCATGGTTGATTAATTACCTGTTCTATGTTAAATTTTGTATATATTGTGTATTATTATTGTTTTTGTATTTTATTGTACCCATTGTATCAATGCAATGTCTTGTGGACCCAGGACATACTTGAAAACGAGAGAAATCTCAATGTATCCTTCCTGGTAAAATATTTTTATAAATAAATAAATATATTACTTCTAGCAATGTTTATGTAAAATATATATCTATACCCATGTGTCTATAGGAATAGATGCATAGCTATATATTACTTCTAGCACTGTTTATGTAAAATATATATATCTATACCCATGTGTTTATAGGAATAGATGTACAGCTATATGTTACCACTAGCACTGTTTATGACCATCATGTGTGACTGAGTATTTTGCTTATACAATGTGTAAGTGCATATACGTCACATACTTAAGAGCAGGGAGCAGCTATTTGTGGGACACACAGGGTACAAACTGCCTTTAGAGAATTAAAGGGAAAGTAACGTTATAATTAGACATTCATGGTTTAGACAGAACATACAAGTTTAAACAACTTTCCAATGTACTTCTCTTCTATTATTTAATTTGCTTCCTTCTCTTGTTAACCTTTGCTGAAAGGTTTATCTAGGTAAGCTCAGGAGCAGCATGGAACCTGGGTTCTAGGTGCTGATTGGTGGCTGCATATTCTACTTAAACATTAAAGAAAAATGTTGGGTTTCATGTCCCTTTACGAAAGGATTCACAAGGCCTGAGAGCTTTAGATAATCTGGCCCACAGTTTGAATCACAAAACTGCCCAGAAATGGGAAAAGACAACTTGCTCAACCAATCAGTCCACATAAAAGGGACGGTCTACTCCAGAATTGCTATAGTTTAAAAAGATAGATAATCCCTTTATTACCCATTCCTCAGTCTTGCATAACCAACACAGTTATATTAATATATGTTTTACCTCTGTGATTACCTTGTTTTTAAGCCTCTGCAGACTGCCCCTTATCTCAGTTATATTAATATACTTTTTATCTCTGTGATTACCCTGTATCTAAGCCTCTGCAGACTGCCCCTTATCTCAGTTATATTAATATACTTTTTTCTCTGTAGACTGTCCCCTTATCTCAGTTATATAAATATATACGTTTTACCTCTGTGATTACCTTGTATCTAAGCATCTGCAGACTGCCCCCTTATCTCAGTTATATTAATATACTTTTTACCTCTGTGATTACCCTGTATCTAAGCCTTTGCAGACTGCCCCCTTATCTCAGTTATATTAATATACATTTTACCTCTGTGATTACCTTGTATCTAAGCATCTGCAGACTGCCCCCTTATCTCAGTTATATTAATATACTTTTTACTTCTGTGATTACCTTGTATCTAACCCTCTGCAGACTGCCCCTTATCTCAGTTATATTAATATACTTTTTACCTCGGTGATTACCCTGTATCTAAGCCTTTGCAGACTGCCCCCTTATCTCAGTTATATTAATATACTTTTTTACCTCTGTAATTACCCTGTACCTAAGCCTCTGCAGACTGCCCCCCTTACCTCAGTTATATTAATATACGTTTTACCTCTGTAATTACCCTGTATCTAAGCCTCTGCAGACTGCTACTTATCTCAGTTATATTAATATACTTTTTACCTCTGTGATTACCTTGTATCTAAACCTCTGCAGACTGCCCCTTATCTCAGTTATATTAATATACTTTTTACTTCTGTGATTACCCTGTATCTAAGCCTCTGCAGACTGCTCCTTATCTCAGTTATATTAATATACTTTTTACCTCTGTGATTACCTTGTATCTAAGCCTCTGCAGACTGCTCCTTATCTCAGTTATATTAATATACGTTTTACCTCTGTGATTACCTTGTATCTATCCCTCTGCAGACTGTCCCCTTATCTCAGTTATATTAATATACTTTTTACCTCTGTGATTACCTTGTATCTAAGCATCTGCAGACTGCCCCCTTATCTCAGTTATATTAATATACTTTTTAAATTTGTGATTACCATGTATCTAAGCCTTTGCAGACTGCCACCTTATCTCAGTTATATTAATAAACTTTTTACCTCTGTGGTTACCTTGTATTTAAGCGTCTGCAGACTGCTCCTTATCTCAGTTATATTAATATACTTTTTACCTCTGTGATTACCTTGTATCTAAGCCTCTGCAGACTGTCCCTTATCTCAGTTATATTAATATACTTTTTACCTCTGTGATTACCTTGTATCTAAGCCTCTGCAGACTGCCCCTTATCTCAGTTATATTAATATACATTTACCTCTGTGATTACCTTGTATCTAAGCCTATGCAGACTGCTCCTTATCTCAGTTATATTAATATACTTTTTACCTCTGTGATTACCTTGTATCTAAGCCTCTGCACACTGCTCCTTATCTCAGTTATATTAATATACGTTTTACCTCTGTGATTACCTTGTATCTAACCCTCTGCAGACTGCCCCTTATCTCAGTTATATTAATATACTTTTTACTTCTGTGATTACCCTGTATCTAAGCCTCTGCAGACTGCTCCTTATCTCAGTTTGCATTTAAACAAAAAAACTTTACTCAGCTTTTAATAGGAGCGCCAAATGCTCACAGAATACTTGTGGTATCAATTTCATAATCACTGCTGGGTATAGTATCTGGCACTAGGCCAGTCTGTTCTATGACTTACACAAATAGAATTTACCCCATAGGGCCCATTTATTAAATGATGAGCGGACAAGATTGGAACCTGTCCACCCGGCTTCTTGGTGAGCCACTGTTTGTGCAATGCTCAATCAGATCAGGATGATTTCACTCTGCCACACTTAAAGGGACAGGAAACACCAACAATGATATTGTTTAAAAGGATACATAGAGGCCGATTTATGATGGCCCGAATGGGGCCAAAGCCCGCTCACTGGAAACAGGAGTTAAGAAGCAGCTGTTTAAGACCACTGCTCCTTAACTTGTCCGCCTGCTCTGAGCGGAGGCGATCAGGTTGATTGACACCCCCTGCTAGCAGCCAATTAGCAGCAAATCTGCAGGGGGCGGCATTGCACAAGCAGTTCACAAGAACGGTTTGTGCAATGCTGAACACCAACAGCGTATGCTGCCCGCATTCAGCAATGTCTGGCACACTGCAGCGTATCATGTTCGCCAGACTTTGATAATTCGGCCCCACAATCTATTACCAGTTCCACAGTTTTGCATAACCAGCACGGTTATAGAAATATACTTTTTACCTCTGTAATGACCTTGTATCTAAGCCTCTGCTGACTAACTCCTTATCTCAGATCTTTTGATAGACTTGCATTTCTGGCAATTAGTGCTGACTCTTAAATAACTCCATAGGCATGAGCACAATGATATCTATATGGCCCACGTGAACTAACACCCTCTAGCTGTGAAGAACTGTTAAATACATTCAGATAAGAGGCGGCCATGAAAGGCTTAGAAATTAGCGTATGAGCCTACCAAGGTTTAGCTTTCAACAAAGAATACCAAGAGAACAAAGCAAATTTGATAATAAAAGTACATTGGAAAGTTGTTTAAAATTACATTCCCTATCTGAATCATGAAAGTTTAATTTGGGCTAGCCTGTCCCTTTAAGGTGGCAGAGAGCCAAACAGCTGTGGTCTTAAGGCACCAGTGGGGATGAATAGAGATTGGGAATTGTCTGTTTTTCTATAAGGCTTTTCTATAATGATTATTGATAACTGAATATAATGTTGTAAAACAATAACATTGTATATTTTTTATGCCCCCTACTATGTAATTAATATATAAATGTATTTACTTGAGGATATGCCTAAGAAAAGTCTGTTGAAAATTCAGATTTTTTCACCTTGTACTTCAATGGTAAATTTTTTTAAGTGATGTTAGCGCCACCTAGTGGTGCAACCATATAAATTGTGGACATTCAACACTTTGGCCTAGATTACGAGTTTTGCAGTGACGTGCGGTGAGGTCAGAGGCTAGTGAGGCACTACTGGCTTGCGTTAGAGGCTGTGCGGTGCTAATGAGCAGTTTTGTTTCACCGCTCACTTACCTACAGCGCTGGTATTCCGAGTTTTCAGAAACCCGGCGTTAAAAGGCAAGAAGTGAGCCTTGAGCAAAATTGAGCACAATTTCCCCATAGGAATCAACGGGGATAACCGGCTGAGAAAAAGTCTAACACCTGCAAAAAAGCAGCGTAAAACTCAGTAACGCAGCCCCATTGATTCCTATGGGGAAATAAAAGTTATGTCTAACACCTAACACCCTAACATGAACCCCGAGTCTAAACACCCCTAATCTTACACTTATTAACCCCTAATCTGCCGCCCCCAATATCGCTGACACCTGCATTCTATTTATTAACACCTAATCTGCCGCCCCCAATGTCGCCGCCACTATACTAAATGTATTAACCCCTAAATCTAAGTCTAACCCTAACACCCCCTAACTTAAATATAATTTAAATAAGTCTAAATAAAATACCTATCATTAACTAAATTATTCCTATTTAAAACTAAACACTTACCTATAAAATAAACCCTAAGCTAGCTACAATATAACTAATAGTTACATTGTAGCTAGCTTAAGTGAAGGTAAAGTTTTCCGTTTTTTTGAACATTATTGTATTATTTATATATTGTACATTCTGATCGCCAATTTTTTTTTAAAATTCTTTCTATATATAAAATGTAAATAAAAAGTCTTTCGGCTAGATTTAGAGTTTGGCGGTAGCCGTCAAAACCAGCGTTAGGGGGTCCTAACGCTGGTTTTTACCGCCCGCTGGTATTTAGAGTCAGTCATTAAAGGGTCTAACGCTCACTTTGCAGCCGCGACTTTTCCATACCGCAGATCCCCCTACGCCAATTGCGTATCCTATCTTTTCAATGGGATCTTTCTAACGCCGGTATTTATAGTCGTGGCTGAAGTGAGCGTTAGAAATCTAACGACAAGACTCCAGCCGCAGAAAAAAAACAGGAGTTAAGAGCTTTATGAACCGGCGTTAGCCCAAAAAGCTCTTAACTACTGTACTCTAAAGTACACTAACACCCATAAACTACCTATGTACCCCAAAACCGAGGTCCACCCACATCGCCGCCACTATAATAAAAATTTTAACCCCTAATCTGCCGACCGCACACCGCCGCCACCTACGTTATACTTATGTACCCCTAATCTGCTGCCCCTAACACCACCGACCCCTATATTTATTAACCCCTAATCTGCCCCCCTCAATGTCGCCGACACCTACCTACACTTATTAACCCCTAATCTGCAGACCAGACCACACCGCTACTCTAATAAATGTATTAACCCCTAAAGCTAAGTCTAACCCTAACACTAACACCCCCCTAAGTTAAATATAATTTAAATCTAACTAAATAAATTAACTCTTATTAAATAAATTATTCCTATTTAAAGCTAAATACTTACCTGTAAAATAAACCCTAATATAGCTACAATATAAATTATAATTATATTGTAGCTATTTTAGGATTAATATTTATTTTACAGGTAACTTTGTATTTATTTTAACCAGGTACAATAGCTATTAAATAGTTAATATCTATTTAATAGTTACCTAGTTAAAATAATTACAAAATTACCTGTAAAATAAATCCTAACCTACGTTACAATTAAACCTAACACTACACTATCAATAAATTAATTAAATACAATACCTACAAATAAATACAATTAAATAAACTAACCAAAGTACAAAAAATAAAAAAGAACTAAGTTACAAAAAATAAAAAAATATTTACAAACATAAGAAAAATATTACAACAATTTTAAACTAATTACACCTACTCTAAGCCCCCTAATAAAATAACAAAGCCCCCCAAAATAAAAAAATGCCCTACCCTATTCTAAAATTAAAATAGAAAAGCTCTTTTACCTTACCAGCCCTTAAAAGGGCCCTTTGCGGGGCATGTCCCAAAGAATTCAGCTCTTTTGCCAGTAAAAAAAAAAAAATACAATACCCCCCCAACATTACAACCCACAACCCACATACCCCTAATCTAACCCAAACCCCCCTTAAATAAACCTAACACTAAGCCCCTGAAGATCTTCCTACCTTATCTTCACCACACCGGGTATGACCGATCCATCCAGGCTCCGAAATCTTCATCCAAGCCCAAGCGGGGGCTGAAGAGTGACGTCCATCCTCCGGCTGAAGTCTGGATCCAAGCGGCGGCGAAAGAATTCCATCTTCGGGCAGAAGTCTTCATCCTATCCGGGCAGAAGAGTCGATCCGGACCGGCAAACATCTTCATCCAAGCCGCATCTTCTATGTTCCTCCATCCGATGACGACCAGCTCCATCTTGAAGACCTCCGGCGCCGATCCATCCTCTTCTTCTGACGACTAGACGACGAATGAAGGTTGGATGACGTCCCTTAAAGGAACCTTCATTCATCGTCTAGTCGTCGGAAGAAGAGGATGGATCCGTGCCAGAGGTCTTCAAGATGGAGCCGGTCGTCATCGGATGGAAGAACATAGAAGATGCGGCTTGGATGAAGATGTTTGCCGGTCCGGATCGACTCTTCTGCCCGGATAGGATGAAGACTTCTGCCCGAAGATGGAATTCTTTCGCCACCGCTTGGATCCAGACTTCAGCCGGAGGATGGACGTCACTCTTCAGCCCCCGCTTGGGCTTGGATGAAGATTTCGGAGCCTGGATGGATCGGTCATACCCGGTGTGGTGAAGATAAGGTAGGAAGATCTTCAGGGGCTTAGTGTTAGGTTTATTTAAGGGGGGTTTGGGTTAGATTAGGGGTATGTGGGTGGTGGGTTGTAATGTTGGGGGGGTATTGTATGGGGGTTTTTTTTACAGGCAAAAGAGCTGAATTCTTTGGGGCATGCCCCGCAAAGGGCCCTTTTAAGGGCTGGTAAGGTAAAAGAGCTTTTCTATTTTAATTTTAGAATAGGGTAGGGCATTTTTTTATTTTGGGGGGCTTTGTTATTTTATTAGGGGTCTTAGAGTAGGTGTAATTAGTTTAAAATTGTTGTAATATTTTTCAAATGTTTGTAAATATTTTTTTATTTTTTGTAACTTAGTTCTTTTTTATTTTTTGTACTTTAGTTAGTTTATTTAATTGTATTTATTTGTAGGTATTGTATTTAATTAATTTATTGATAGTGTAGTGTTAGGTTTAATTGTAGATAATTGTAGGTATTTTATTTAATTAATTTATTGATAGTGTAGTGTTAGGTTTAATTGTAACTTAGGTTAGGTTTTATTTTACAGGTAATTTTGTAATTATTTTAACTAGGTAGCTATTAAATAGTTATTAACTATTTAATAGCTATTGTACCTGGTTAAAATAAATACAAAGTTGCATGGAAAATAAATATAAATCCTAAAATAGCTACAATATAATTATAATTTATATTGTAGCTATATTAGGATTTATTTTACAGGTAAGTATTTAGCTTTAAATAGGAATAATTTAAACTAAATAAATATAGCGATTTTACAAAATTCATGAATTAAAGTCCCATTAAATTTTACAGTATTTACAGGGGAAATATAATCAATCAAACTTTACCTTCACTTTAGGGTTTATTTTTATTTTACAGGCATGTTTGTATTTATTTTAACTAGGTAGAATAGTTACTAAATAGTTATTAACTATTTAATAACTACCTAGCTAAAATAAATACAAAAGTAACTGTAAAATAAAACCTAACCTAAGTTACACTAACAACTAACACTACACTATAATTAAATAAATTAACTAAATTAAATACAATTACCTAAATTAAATTAGCTAAAGTACAAAAAACAAACAAACACTAAATTACAGAAAATAAACAAATTAAGATATTTAAACTAATTAAACCTAATCTAATAGCCCTATCAAAATAAAAAAGCCCCCCCAAAATAAAAAAAAACCCTAGCCTAAACTAAACTACCAATAGCCCTTAAAAGGGCCTTTTGCGGGGCATTGCCCCAAAGTAATCCGCTCTTTTACCTGTTAAAAAAAATAAATACAAACAACCCCCCCAACAGTAAAACCCACCACCCACACAACCAACCTCCCCAAATAAAATACTATCTAAAAAAAACTAAGCTCCCCATTGCCCTGAAAAGGGCATTTGGATGGGCATTGCCCTTAAAAGGGCAGTTAGCTCTTTTGCAGGCCCAAACCCTAACCTAAAAATAAAACCCACCCAATACACCATTAAAAAAAACCTAACACTAACCCCCTGAAGATCGACTTACCGGGAGAAGTCTTCATCCAAGCCGGGCGAAGTGGTCCTCCAGACGGGCAGAAGTCTTCATCCAGATGGCATCTTCTATCTTCATCCATCCGGCACGGAGCAGGTCCATCTTCAAGACTTCCGATGCGGAGCATCCTCTTCATCCGGTGACTAAAGATGAATGAAGGTACCTTTAAGTAACGTCATCCAAGATGGCATCCCTTAGATTCCGATTGGCTGATAGAAATGGTTGCGGCGACATTGGGGGCAGCAGATTAGTGGTTAATAAATATAGTGTAGGTGGCGGTGGTGTCCGGAGCGGCAGATTAGGGGTTAAAAATGTTAGTATAGTGTTTGCGATGCGGGAGGGCCTTGGTTTAGGGGTTAATAGGTAGTTTATGGGTGTTAGTGTACTTTTTAGCACTTTAGTTATGAGTTTTATGTTACGGTATTGTACCATAAAACTCTTAACTACTGACTTTTAAATGCGTTAGGACTGTTGACGGGGTAGGGTGTACCACTCACTTTTTGGCCTCCCAGGACAGACTCGTAATACCGGCACTATGGAAGTCCCATAGAAAAAAGACTTTACGAAGTTTACGTAAGTCGTTTTGCGGTAAGGCCAAAGAAGTGTGCGGTGACCCTAAACCTTCAAGACTCTTAATACCATCGGGCGTAAAAAAGCAGCGTTAGGACCTCTTAGCACTGCTTTTTTACCCTAATGCACAACTCATAATCTAGCCGTTTGTTTGATAGCATGATTAAGGGAGGTGTCCCGAAATGTTGCTGTTTGTAGACCACTCACATGAGTCTGAAACACTGAGGCCCTGAATCTGCCTTTGCAGCTTCTTAAAGGGGTCACAATGTACATAGTAAAGGCTCAGGAAACAGTAACCAAATACCAATATATAAGTTAGAAGCTGACATAATGATTTCCATCACACCCAATCACACTTACCTTTGTTGTTACCATCTATAAGTACATTTTCCACAGGGCTGTTTGGTGGGATGGGGGTTATCTTCATCCATTCTGGTTTACTCTCCTCCTCTGTGGCATACTGATTGTAATAGAGGGTTTGCAGATGCAATAAACAGGCATTCTTGTTGTTTATATTAATTGGCAGATTTGGAACATCAAGATTTGAGAATATTTTGTTTATTAAGTCAAATATACACCTAATCTGCAGGTTATTCTCCTGTGACATCTTCAAAAGTGAATTAAAATCTAGGCTGATGATAGGATACCAGGAGACGTGGGTCGAATTAAATATCTTAGTGTCTTCTTTTTTAGTAAAACGTTCAAGTAGCTTAAGAATACTCAGGAAATTGTAATATGAGGAGAAGTCTTTAGAATTCATTGGTTCATAGTCACTAACTTTTACGCTGCCACCTGGAATAATGATACCCATATTCCAAAGTATCTTGTTAGCAGGAAGATCAGTTAATGGATTCTTCTTAGTGTTGTTAACAATCCAGGTCCAGGCATGTCCATTAACAAGTAGGCCACCACCTTCTGCCACAAACTCCAGAATCTTGTCAGTGTCCTGCTCAGTGTATGCGTCACAGCATATTACACTGAGAGATGGGTCCAGGTTTGGGATCTTGATGGGTTTCTCAACTTTACTAAGATTGATGTTAATGTCACGTAAATGAGACATATTATCTGTGAAACCCACCTTGCCTTTCCTACCACCATCAAGCCAATCAAGGGCTTTTTCAGGAAATGATTTGAATTCTGGAAAAGTAAGTAGGTCCTTATGACTAATGACCAGCACTCGTCCCCTTCCGTACATAGCTCCTGCAACAAAGTTGCCACCATCCTTAGTTTGAAAAAGAGGGAAGGAATGGGAACCATAAACAAAAAGCGGAGATGAATTAGCAGTTGATTTCACTTCTGAATTATAAGCATCCTTGCGAAGAGAATTCATGTGAGGAGCAATTATGGTCTCATTTCTGAAAGAAAGAAGAATACATAAGTGTTATATGACCAGAAAGCACTTATACGGCTATCACATACAGAGCTAGACTACAAGTGTACTGTGTATGTGTCTGTATAACCTGTTATTTACCTGATTGAGCCTATAAGACTCTCTCAGTACATGAATGTGTCTGTATAACCTGTTATTTACCTGACTGAGCCTATTAGACCCTCTCCGTACATGAATGTGTCTGTATAACCTGTTATTTATCTGACTGAGTCTATTAGACATTCTCAGTACATGAATGTGTCTGTATAACCTGTTATTTACCTGACTGTGCCTATTAGACCCTCTCAGTACAGGAATTATTATTATCGGTTATTTGTAGAGCGCCAACAGATTCCGCAGCGCTATAAGCAAAGGGGGAGTACAACAAAACAATTATAGGGATCAAATGGGTAGAGGGCCCTACCAAGAGTTGCACTGTTGTAGTCAGCTCTTAAGAAGGTGATCTACAAACAGCTGGACTTTTAGGCTTAAATGCTAAGGGGGTTCAGGGGATTACAGTGGAGGAGAGGAACTGGTATTAGGAAAGGTTAGCGTAGGTTGTATGCATCCCTGAACAGTAGAGTCTTTAGGGAGCGCTTGAAGCTTTTAAAACTAGAAGAGAGTCTTGTGGAGCGAGGCAGAGAGTTCCACAAGATGGGAGCCAGTCTGGAGAAGTCCTGTAAACGGGAGTGTGATGAGGTGACCAGAGAGGAGGAGGTATGAGCAGAGCGAAGCAGACGGGAGAGAGAGTATCTGGAGACAAGGTCTGAGATGTAGGGGGGAGCAGTGCAGTTGAGGGCTTTGTATGTAAGAGTGAGAGTTTTGTGTTTGATCCTAGAGGCAAGAGGAAGCCAGTGAAGGGATTGGCAGAGAGGTGCAGCAGATGAAGAGCGACGTGTAAGGAAGATGAGTCTGGCAGAGGCATTCATAATGGATTGTAAAGGAGCTAGGCGGCAGGTGGGGAGACCAGAAAGGACAGAGTTGCAGTAATGAAGGCGGGAAAGAATGAGAGAGTGGATTAAAATCTTAGTTGTGTCTTGTGTAAGGAAGTGTCTAATTTTAGAGATGTTTTTAAGGTGGAAGCAACAGGCTTTAGCCAAGGACTGAATGTGAGGAGTGAAGGAAAGATCTGAGTCAAATGTGACCCCGAGACATTGGGCATGCGGGGTAGGGGTAATGATGGAGTTGTCGACAGTTATAGAGATATTGGGGGTGGAAATTTTGGAAGAAGGGGGGAAAATGAGGAGCTCAGTTTTGGAGAGATTTAGCTTGAGGTAGTGAGAGGACATCCAGGAAGAGATGTGAGAAAGACAGTTAGTGACACGGGTTAGCAAGGAAGGAGGTAGGTCTGGTGCAGAGAAGTAGATTTGGGTGTCATCGGCATACAAATGATATTGGAAACCGTGGGACTTAATTAGGGAACCTATTGATGACGTATAGATTGAGAAGAGAAGGGGACCGAGGACAGAGCCTTACGGTACTCCGACAGAAAGTGGTGACGGGGCAGAGGAGGCCCCAGAGAAGGCTACACTGAAGGTATGGTTTGATAGGTAGGAAGAGAGCCATGAAAGGGCTGTGTCACAGATGCCGAAGGATTGGAGGGTTTGGAGCAAAAGAGGGTGGTCGACAGTGTCAAAGGCTGCGGACAGATCAAGGAGGATAAGCAGAGAGAAGTGGCCTTTAGATTTAGCTGTAAGTAGGTCGTTGGGGACCTTAACAATAGCTGTCTCTGTGGAGTGATAGGGACGAAATCCAGATTGCAGCGGGTCAAGAAGGGAGTTTAACGTAAGGAAATGGGATAGGCGTGCATATACTAGTTTTTCAAGAAGCTTTGAAGCAAGAGGTAGGAGGGAAATAGGGCGGTAGTTGGATGGGGAGGTAGGATCAAGGGAAGGTTTTTTGAGGATAGGTGTGACCAGTGCATGTTTCATCGATGAGAGAAATGTACCAGTGCTGAGGGAGAGGTTGAAAATGTGTGTTAGTATAGGGGTAAGGGTAGCAGAGAGGGAGGGGAGTAGCTGTGAGGGGATAGGGTCAAGGGGACAGGTAGTGAGGTGAGAGCGCAGTATAAGTGCTGAAACTTCTTCCTCAGTAACAGGGGAGAATGAACTAAGTTTCAGGTTATAAGGGTTGTGGTTGAGTGAGAGCATTTGAGGGGGGAGAGAATGGAATTATGTTGAGAGCCGATTTCATGTCGGATGGAGTCAATTTTGTTAATGAAGTGACTGGCAAAGTCTTGAGCTGACAGAGAAGTTGTATTAGGAAGTGGGGGAGGGCGGAGGAGAGTATTGAAAGTGGAGAACAGACGTTTTGGGTTTGAAGAAAGATTAGAGATAAGAGTAGAGAAGTAGTGTTGCTTGTGGAGATTAAGAGTAGTAGGAGTTCAAGATTAATTTGTAGTGAAGAAAATCAGCTGAACTCCGTGATTTTCTCCAATGCCGTTCAGCAGTACGGGAACATCTGCGTAGGTACCGTGTCAGAGGAGTATGCCAGGGCTGGGGATGAATGTGTGATTTCCGAGCAGTGGTAAGAGGGGCGAGATTGTCAAGGACGGATATAAGGGTGGATTTATAGTGGCAGATAGATTGTTCAGAGCAGGAAAAGGAGGAGAAGGATGAGAGGAGTGGTTTAAGGGAATTAGCAAGTTGTTGCTGATCTAAAGACATAATGCTTCTGTGAAGTTTGGTGTGAGGAGTAGAAGGTGGGAGAGTTGTAGGAAGGAATGATTTGTTGCAGGTAAGGAGATGGTGGTCGGAAAGAGGAAAAGGGGAGTTTGAGAAGTTTGAGAGAGTGCATCGATAGCTAAAGATCAGGTCAAGAGAGTGACTGTCTTTGTGAGTGGGAGAATCAGTCCATTGTGACAGACCGAAAGAGGAAGTGAGTTGCAGAAGTTGTTTAGCAGATGAGGCAGTGGGATTGTTAAGGGGGATGTTGAAGTCGCCAGGAATGAGGGCAGGGGTGTCTGAGGAAAGGAAATAGGGTAGCCAGGCAGCCAAGTGATCTAGAAATTGAGTTGAGGAGCCAGGGGGGGTCGGTATATGACTGCAACACGTACAGAGAGAGGGGAAAATAAGCGAATCATGTGGGTTTCGAATGAGGGAAAAGTGAGGGAAGAGATAGGATGTATTTGTTGAAAGGTGCGACGAGAGGAAAGTAAAATACCTACACCACCTCCTTGTCAATACCAGACCTAGGAGTGTGGCTGAAGTGGAGACCCCCATGTGTCTGTATAACCTTTTATTTATCTGACTGAGTCTATTAGAACCTCTCAGTACATGAATGTGTCTGTATAACCTGCTATTTACCTGACTGTGCCTATTAGACTCTCTCAGTACATGAATGTGTCTGTATAACCTGTTATTTACCTGACTGTGCCTATTAGACCCTCTCAGTACATGAATGTGTCTGTATAACCTGTTATTTACCTGACTGTGCCTATTAGACTCTCTCAGTACAGGAATGTGTCTGTATAACCTGTTATTTACCTGACTGTGCCTATTAGACTCTCTCAGTACAGGAAACAGACCTAGGAGTGTGGCTGAAGTGGAGACCCCCATGTGTCTGTATAACCTTTTATTTATCTGACTAAGTCTATTAGAACCTCTCAGTACATGAATGTGTCTGTATAACCTGCTATTTACCTGACTGTGCCTATTAGACTCTCTCAGTACATGAATGTGTCTGTTTAACCTGTTATTTACCTGACTGTGCCTATTAGACCCTCTCAGTACATGAATGTGTCTGTATAACCTGTTATTTACCTGACTGTGCCTATTAGACTCTCTCAGTACAGGAATGTGTCTGTATAACCTGTTATTTACCTGACTGTTATTTACCTGACTGAGCCTATTAGACCCTCTCAGTACATGAATACGTCTGTATAACCTGTTATTTACCTGACTGAGCCTATTAGACCCTCTCAGTACATGAATACGTCTGTATAACCTGTTATTTACCTGATTGAGCCTATTAGACTCTCTCAGTACATGAATGTGTCTGTATAACCTGTTATTTACCTGACTGTGCCTATTAGACCCTCTCAGTACATGAATGTGTCTGTATAACCTGTTATTTACCTGACTGTGCCTATTAGACTCTCTCAGTACAGGAATGTGTCTGTATAACCTGTTATTTACCTGACTGTGCCTATTAGACTCTCTCAGTACAGGAAACAGACCTAGGAGTGTGGCTGAAGTGGAGACCCCCATGTGTCTGTATAACCTTTTATTTATCTGACTGAGTCTATTAGAACCTCTCAGTACATGAATGTGTCTGTATAACCTGCTATTTACCTGACTGTGCCTATTAGACTCTCTCAGTACATGAATGTGTCTGTATAACCTGTTATTTACCTGACTGTGCCTATTAGACCCTCTCAGTACATGAATGTGTCTGTATAACCTGTTATTTACCTGACTGTGCCTATTAGACTCTCTCAGTACAGGAATGTGTCTGTATAACCTGTTATTTACCTGACTGTTATTTACCTGACTGAGCCTATTAGACCCTCTCAGTACATGAATACGTCTGTATAACCTGTTATTTACCTGATTGAGCCTTTTAGACCCTCTCAGTACATAAATGTGTCTGTATAACCTGTTATTTACCTGACTGAGCCTTTTAGACCCTCTCAGTACATGAATGTGTCTGTATAACCTGTTATTTACCTGACTGTGCCTATTAGACCCTCTCAGTACAGGAATGTGTCTGTATAACCTGCTATTTACCTGACTGTGCCTATTAGACCCTCTCAGTACAGGAATGTGTCTGTATAACCTGTTATTTACCTGACTGTGCCTATTAGACTCTCTCAGTACAGGAATGTGTCTGTATAACCTGTTATTTACCTGACTGTTATTTACCTGACTGAGCCTATTAGACCCTCTCAGTACATGAATACGTCTGTATAACCTGTTATTTACCTGACTGAGCCTATTAGACCCTCTCAGTACATGAATGTGTCTGTATAACCTGCTATTTACCTGGCTGTGCCTATTAGACCCTCTCAGTACATGAATGTGTCTGTATAACCTGTTATTTACCTGACTGTGCCTATTAGACCCTTTCAGTACATGAATGTGTCTGTATAACCTGCTATTTACCTGATTGTGCCTATTAGACTCTCTCAGTACATGAATGTGTCTGTATAACCTGTTATTTACCTGACTGTGCCTATTAGACTCTCTCAGTACAGGAATGTGTCTGTATAACCTGCTATTTACCTGATTGTGCCTATTAGACTCTCTCAGTACATGAATGTGTCTGTATAACCTGTTATTTACCTGACTGTGCCTATTAGACCCTCTCAGTACATGAATGTGTCTGTATAACCTGCTATTTACCTGACTGTGCCTATTAGACCCTCTCAGTACATGAATGTGTCTGTATAACCTGTTATTTACCTGACTGTGCCTATTAGACCCTCTCAGTACATGAATACGTCTGTATAACCTGTTATTTACCTGACTGTGCCTATTAGACCCTCTCAGTACATGAATGTGTCTGTATAACCTGTTATTTACCTGACTGTGCCTATTAGACTCTCTCAGTACATGAATGTGTCTGTATAACCTGTTATTTACCTGACTGTGTCTATTAGACTCTCTCAGTACATGAATGTGTCTGTATAACCTGTTATTTACCTGACTGAGCCTATTAGACCCTCTCAGTACATGAATAAGTCTGTATAACCTGTTATTAACCTGACTGTGCCTATTAGACCCTCTCAGTACATGAATACGTCTGTATAACCTGTTATTTACCTGATTGAGCCTTTTAGACCCTCTCAGTACATGAATGTGTCTGTATAACCGGTTATTTACCTGATTGAGCCGTTTAGACCCTCTCAGTACATGAATGTGTCTGTATAACCTGTTATTTACCTGACTGTGCCTATTAGACCCTCTCAGTACAGGAATGTGTCTGTATAACCTGTTATTTACCTGATTGAGCCTTTTAGACCCTCTCAGTACATGAATAAGTCTGTATAACCTGTTATTTACCTGACTGAGTCTATTAGACTCTCTTAGTACATGAATGTGTCTGTATAACCTGCTATTTAGCTGACTGAGCCTATTAGACCCTCTCAGTACATGAATAAGTCTGTATAACCTGTTATTTACCTGACTGTGCCTATTAGACTCTCTCAGTACATGAATGTGTCTGTATAACCTGTTATTTACCTGCCTGAGTCTATTAGAAACTCTCAGTACATGAATGTGTCTGTATAACCTGCTATTTACCTGATTGTGCCTATTAGACTCTCTCAGTACATGAATGTGTCTGTATAACCTGTTATTTACCTGACTGAGCCTATTAGACCCTCTCAGTACATGAATGTGTCTGTATAACCTGTTATTTACCTGACTGTGCCTATTAGACCCTCTCAGTACAGGAATGTGTCTGTATAACCTGCTATTTACCTGACTGAGCCTATTAGACCCTCTCAGTACAGGAATGTGTCTGTGTAACCTGTTATTTACCTGACTGTGCCTATTAGACCCTCTCAGTACATGAATGTGTCTGTATAACCTGCTATTTACCTGACTGTGCCTATTAGACCCTCTCAGTACATGAATGTGTCTGTATAACCTGTTATTTACCTGACTGAGCCTATTAGACCCTCTCAGTACAGGAATGTGTCTGTATAACCTGTTATTTACCTGACTGTGCCTATTAGACCCTCTCAGTACAGGAATGTGTCTGTATAACCTGTTATTTACCTGACTGTGCCTATTAGACCCTCTCAGTACAGGAATGTGTCTGTATAACCTGCTATTTACCTGACTGTGCCTATTAGACCCTCTCAGTACATAAATGTGTCTGTATAACCTGTTATTTACCTGACTGTGCCTATTAGACCCTCTCAGTACATGAATGTGTCTGTATAACCTGTTATTTACCTGACTGTGCCTATTAGACCCTCTCAGTACATGAATGTGTCTGTATAACCTGTTATTTACCTGACTGAGCCTATTAGACCCTCTCAGTACATGAATGTGTCTGTATAACCTGTTATTTACCTGACTGAGCCTATTAGACCCTCTCAGTACAGGAATGTGTCTGTATAACCTGTTATTTACCTGACTGTGCCTATTAGACTCTCTCAGTACATGAATGTGTCTGTATAACCTGTTATTTACCTGACTGTGCCTATTAGACCCTCTCAGTACAGGTATGTGTCTGTATAACCTGTTATTTACCTGACTGAGCCTATTAGACCCTCTCAGTACATGAATGTGTCTGTATAACCTGTTATTTACCTGACTGTGCCTATTAGACCCTCTCAGTACATGAATGTGTCTGTATAACCTGCTATTTACCTGACTGTGCCTATTAGACCCTCTCAGTACATGAATGTGTCTGTATAACCTGTTATTTACCTGACTGTGCCTATTAGACCCTCTCAGTACAGGAATGTGTCTGTATAACCTGTTATTTACCTGACTGTGCCTATTAGACCCTCTCAGTACATGAATGTGTCTGTATAACCTGTTATTTACCTGACTGAGTCTATTATACCCTCTCAGTACATTAATGTGTCTGTATAACCTGCTATTTACCTGACTGTGCCTATTAGACCCTCTCAGTACAGGAATGTGTCTGTATAACCTGTTATTTACCTGACTGTGCCTATTAGACCCTCTCAGTACATGAATGTGTCTGTATAACCTGTTATTTACCTGACTGTGCCTATTAGACCCTCTCAGTACATGAATGTGTCTGTATAACCTGTTATTTACCTGACTGTGCCTATTAGACCCTCTCAGTACATGAATGTGTCTGTATAACCTGTTATTTACCTGACTGAGTCTATTAGACCCTCTCAGTACATTAATGTGTCTGTATAACCTGCTATTTACCTGACTGAGCCTATTAGACCCTCTCAGTACAGGAATGTGTCTGTATAACCTGCTATTTACCTGACTGTGCCTATTAGACCCTCTCAGTACATGAATACGTCTGTATAACCTGCTATTTACCTGACTGAGCCTATTAGACTCTCTCAGTACATGAATACGTCTGTATAACCTGCTATTTACCTGACTGAGCCTATTAGACCCTCTCAGTACAGGAATGTGTCTGTATAACCTGTTATTTACCTGACTGAGCCTTTTAAACCCTCTCAGTACATGAATGTGTCTGTATAACCTGTTATTTACCTGACTGTGCCTATTAGACCCTCTCAGTACATGAATGTGTCTGTATAACCTGCTATTTACCTGACTGTGCCTATTAGACCCTCTCAGTACATGAATGTGTCTGTATAACCTGTTATTTACCTGACTGTGCCTATTAGACCCTCTCAGTACATGAATGTGTCTGTATAACCTGTTATTTACCTGACTGTGCCTATTAGACCCTCTCAGTACATGAATGTGTCTGTATAACCTGTTATTTACCTGACTGAGTCTATTAGACCCTCTCAGTACATTAATGTGTCTGTATAACCTGCTATTTACCTGACTGAGCCTATTAGACCCTCTCAGTACAGGAATGTGTCTGTATAACCTGCTATTTACCTGACTGAGTCTATTAGACCCTCTCAGTACATGAATGTGTCTGTATAACCTGTTATTTACCTGACTGTGCCTATTAGACCCTCTCAGTACATGAATGTGTCTGTATAACCTGTTATTTACCTGACTGAGCCTATTAGACCCTCTCAGTACAGGAATGTGTCTGTATAACCTGTTATTTACCTGACTGAGCCTATTAGACCCTCTCAGTACATGAATGTGTCTGTATAACCTGCTATTTACCTGACTGTGCCTATTAGACCCTCTCAGTACATGAATGTGTCTGTATAACCTGCTATTTACCTGACTGTGCCTATTAGACCCTCTCAGTACATGAATGTGTCTGTATAACCTGCTATTTACCTGACTGTGCCTATTAGACTCTCTCAGTACATGAATGTGTCTGTATAACCTGTTATTTACCTGACTGTGCCTATTAGACTCTCTCAGTACAGGAATGTGTCTGTATAACCTGCTATTTACCTGACGGAGCCTATTAGACCCTCTCAGTACAGGAATGTGTCTGTATAACCTGCTATTTACCTGACTGAGCCTATTAGAACCTCTCAGTACATGAATGTGTCTGTATAACCTGTTATTTACCTGACTGTGCCTATTAGACCCTCTCAGTACAGGAATGTGTCTGTATAACCTGTTATTTACCTGACTGTGCCTATTAGACCCTCTCAGTACAGGAATGTGTCTGTATAACCTGTTATTTACCTGACTGAGCCTATTAGACCCTCTCAGTACATGAATGTGTCTGTATAACCTGTTATTTACCTGACTGAGCCTTTTAAACCCTCTCAGTACATGAATGTGTCTGTATAACCTGCTATTTACCTGACTGTGCCTATTAGACCCTCTCAGTACATGAGTGTGTCTGTATAACCTGTTATTTACCTGACTGTGCCTATTAGACCCTCTCAGTACAGGAATGTGTCTGTATAACCTGTTATTTACCTGACTGTGCCTATTAGACTCTCTCAGTACAGGAATGTGTCTGTATAACCTGTTATTTACCTGACTGTGCCTATTAGACTCTCTCAGTACATGAATGTGTCTGTATAACCTGTTATTTACCTGACTGAGCCTTTTAAACCCTCTCAGTACATGAATGTGTCTGTATAACCTGCTATTTACCTGACTGTGCCTATTAGACCCTCTCAGTACATGAGTGTGTCTGTATAACCTGTTATTTACCTGACTGTGCCTATTAGACCCTCTCAGTACATGAGTGTGTCTGTATAACCTGTTATTTACCTGACTGTGCCTATTAGACCCTCTCAGTACATGAATGTGTCTGTATAACCTGCTATTTACCTGACTGTGCCTATTAGACCCTCTCAGTACAGGAATGTGTCTGTATAACCTGTTATTTACCTGACTGGGCCTATTAGACCCTCTCAGTACATGAATGTGTCTGTATAACCTGTTATTTACCTGACTGTGCCTATTAGACCCTCTCAGTACATGAGTGTGTCTGTATAACCTGTTATTTACCTGACTGTGCCTATTAGACTCTCTCAGTACATGAATGTGTCTGTATAACCTGTTATATACCTGACTGAGCCTATTAGACTCTCTCAGTACAGGAATGTGTCTGTATAACCTGTTATTTACCTGACTGTGCCTATTAGACCCTCTCAGTACAGGAATGTGTCTGTATAACCTGTTATTTACCCGACTGTGCCTATTAGACTCTCTCAGTACATGAGTGTGTCTGTATAACCTGTTATTTACCTGACTGTGCCTATTAGACCCTCTCAGTACATGAATGTGTCTGTATAACCTGCTATTTACCTGACTGTGCCTATTAGACCCTCTCAGTACATGAATGGGTCTGTATAACCTGTTATTTACCTGACTGAGCCTATTAGACCCTCTCAGTACATGAATGTGTCTGTATAACCTGTTATCTACCTGACTGTGCCTATTAGACCCTCTCAGTACATGAATGTGTCTGTATAACCTGCTATTTACCTGACTGTGCCTATTAGACCCTCTCAGTACATGAATGTGTCTGTATAACCTGCTATTTACCTGACTGTGCCTATTAGACCCTCTCAGTACATGAATGTGTCTGTATAACCTGTTATTTACCTGACTGAGCCTATTAGACCCTCTCAGTACAGGAATGTGTCTGTATAACCTGTTATTTACCTGACTGTGCCTATTAGACCCTCTCAGTACAGGAATGTGTCTGTATAACCTGTTATTTACCTGACTGAGCCTATTAGACCCTCTCAGTACAGGAATGTGTCTGTATAACCTGTTATTTACCTGACTGTGCCTATTAGACCCTCTCAGTACATGAATGTGTCTGTATAACCTGTTATTTACCTGACTGTGCCTATTAGACCCTCTCAGTACATGAATGTGTCTGTATAACTCTGATTTGTGAGAGGTTATTCACACAATTTTACAATACAAAATAAAAAAGGCACTTGTTTCTTACCCACATTTTTTATCTTGATATTTTTTTATAAACTGTACAGTGGATATTAAAAATTAACAAACACCCTTCAGCACAAAGCCATGATGTTCTTACATTTTATATTTGGAAAATACTGTAAATCAAAATGACACTGGTAATAAATGTATGCAGTCCTTTGTACAATCTTTTTTCTTGATTTTGCAGTCATGATTTATGTAGTATTGATATTAGTTATTGAGTGTTCTGCAACTATAACTGACGTATGCACAAAAGTTCCTTTGTAAAACATCTTGAAATTCATTTCAGAATAAATCCTAAGGTGCCAGTTTTGTGTTAATGATGTCTGCATGAGAAATCACAATGACTTTACCAGAGTTTTAAACTTTGGTTCTTATTACTGGCATTTCATTATTACTTAAAGGGCCATAATACCCAAATGTTTAAACACTTGAAAGTGATGCAGTATAGCTGTAAAAAGCTGACTAGAAAATATCACCTGAACATCTCTATGTAAAAAAGAAAGATATTTTACCTCAAAAGTTCCTCAGTAGCCACCTCCCATTGTAAAGGATTTCTAAGCAGCATTTTAGTGTGTCTGTCCTGGGACAGCTTAGGGGATGAGCCTCGTGCACTCTCATATTATTTCACCAATCAGGTAAAGGAAGCTTACTATGAAATCTCATGAGAGTTAAGTCAAATCTCATGAGACCACAGTAAAAGAGTTCATGACCTCAGCACTGCTGATGCTGATTGGCTGCTGTTCATTTCTTCATTTTTTTTATTTTTACCTGCAGCTGGGAGCAGTTGAGTATAACTTTTTACACAGAACTTACTCTGCTAAGCTGAGGAGATTGTGAGGTAAAATATCTTCCTTTTTTACATAGAGATGCTCAGGTGATATTTTTCTGTCAGCTTTTTACAGTTATGCTGCATCAGTTTCAAGTGATTTAGCATATGAGTATTATGTCCCTTTAAGCACAATGCTTAACCTTAAACATCTAATACGAGTGTTAGGCCTAGATTTAGAGTTTGGCGGTAGCCGTGAAAACCAGCGTTAGAGGCTCCTAACGCTGGTTTTGGGCTACCGCCGGTATTTGGAGTCAGTCAGGAAAGGGTCTAACGCTCAATTTCCAGCCGTGACTTTTCCATACCGCAGATCCCCTTACGTCAATTGCGTATCCTATCTTTTCAATGGGATCTTTCTAACTCCGGTATTTAGAGTCGTGGCTGAAGTGAGCGTTAGAAATCTAACGACAAAACTCCCGCCCGCAGAAAAAAGTCAGTAGTTAAGAGCTTTCTGGGCTAACGCCGGTTTATAAAGCTCTTAACTACTGTGCTCTAAAGTACATTAACACCCATAAACTACCTATGTACCCCTAAACCGAGGTCCCCCCACATCGCCGCCACTATATTTAAATTTTTTAACCCCTAATCTTCCGCTCCGTACACTGCCGCCACCTACGTACCCCTAATCTGCTGCCCCTAACACCGCCGACCCCTATATTATATTTATTAACCCCTAATCTGCCCCCCACAACGTCGCCTCCACCTGCCTACACTTATTAACCCCTAATCTGCCGAGCGGACCGCACCGCTACTATAATAAAGTTATTAACCCCTAATCCGCCTCACTCCCGCCTCAATAACCCTATAATAAATAGTATTAACCACTAATCTGCCCTCCCTAACATCGCCGACACCTAACTTCAAGTATTAACCCCTAATCAGATTGAGCTTGCATTCTATTGGCTGTTCCGATCAGCCAATAGAATGCAAGCTCAATCTGATTGGCTGATCGGATCAGCCAATCGGATTGAACTTGAATCTGATTGGCTGATTCCATCAGCCAATCAGAATTTTCCTACCTTAATTCCGATTGGCTGATAGAATCCTATCAGCCAATCGGAATTCGAGGGACGCCATCTTGGATGACGTCCCTTAAAGGAACCGTCATTCGTCGGGAAGTCGTCGGAAGAAGAAGATGGGTCCGCGGTGGAGGTCTCCAAGATGGAGCCGGTCCTCATCGGATGAAGATAGAAGATGCCGCTTGGATCAAGATGGTTGCCGGTCCGGATCGCCTCTTCTTCCCGCATAGGATGAAGACTTTGGAGCCTCTTCTGGACCTCTTCAGCCGTCGGATGATGGATGTCTAGCCCCCGCTTGGGCTTGGATGATGATTTTGGAGCCAGGACGGATCGGTGTGATACCCGGCGAGGTGAAGACAAGGTAGGAAGCTCTTCAGGGGCTTAGTGTTAGGTTTATTTAAGGGGGGTTTGGGTTAGATTAGGGGTATGTGGGTGGTGGGTTGTAATGTTGGGGGGGGGGTATTGTATGTTTTTTTTTACAGGCAAAAGAGCTGAATTCTTTGGGGCATGCCCCGCAAAGGGCACTGTTCAGGGCTGGTAAGGTAAAAGAGCTTTGAACTTTTGTAATTTAGAATAGGGTAGGGCATTTTTTTATTTTGGGGGTCTTTGTTATTTTATTATGGGGCTTAGAGTAGGTGTAATTAGTTTAAAATTGTTGTAATTTTTTTCTAATGTTTGTAAATATTTTTTTATTTTTTGTTACTTAGTTCTTTTTTATTTTTTGTACTTTAGTTAGTTTATTTAATTGTAGTTATTTGTAGATATTGTATTTAATTAATTTATTGATAGTGTAGTGTTAGGTTTAATTGTAGGTAATTGTAGGTATTGTATTTAATTAATTTTTTGATAGTGTAGCGTTAGGTTTAATTGTAACTTAGGTTAGGATTTATTTTACAGGTAATTTTGTAATTATTTTAACTAGGTAGCTATTAAATAGTTCTTAACTATTTAATAGCTATTGTACCTGGTTAAAATAATTACAAAGTTGCCTGTAAAATAAATATTAATCCTAAAATAGCTATAATATAATTATAATTTATATTGTAGCTATATTAGGGTTTATTTTACAGGTAAGTATTTAGCTTTAAATAGGAATAATTTATTTAATAAGAGTTAATTAATTTCGTTAGATTTAAATTATATTTAACTTAGGGGGGTGTTAGTGTTAGGGTTAGACTTAGCTTTAGCGGTTAATACATTTATTAGAATAGCGGTGAGCTCCAGTCGGCAGATTAGGGGTTAATGTTTGAAGTTAGGTGTCGGCGATGTTAGGGAGGGCAGATTAGGGGTTAATACTACAGGTAGCCCTCAGTTTACGCCGGGGTTAGGTTCCAGATGGAATGGTTGTAAATAGAAACTGTTGTAAATTGAAACCCAGTTTATAATGTAAGTCAATGGGAAGTGAGGGAGTTAGGTTCCAGGCCCCTCTCAAAATTGTCATAAGTAACACCTAATACATTATTTTTAAAGCTTTGAAATGAAGACTTTAAATGCTAAACAGCATTATAAACCTTATAAAATAATCACACAACACAGAATATATAATTTAACTAAGTTAAATGAACAAAAGATTTGCTAAACAGCATTATAAACTTAATAAAATAATCACACAACACAGACTTCACTTGCATTTTTCTGCAAACAGTTCTTTCTATGCATTCCAATCTGGACTGATTTATAGACAGGAAGATCTTGTTCCTTTGAAATCTACTCGATAGCTCAGGCCTGGTTAAACTGATTAATTTCAGCTTGTTTGGCTTTGCTGCAACACAAGCGGACAGCTCCACCTATTGGCTATTTTAATAAATGCACTGCTTCTCAATGCTTTTCAATAGCAGTCACATGACTGGAAAAAAAGGTTGTTATTCTGAAACGGTGTAAATTGAACCGTTGTAAAACGAGGGCCACCTGTATTTATTATAGGGTTACTGAGGCGGGAGTGAGGCGGATTAGTGGTTAATAACTTTATTATAATAGCGGTGCGGTCCGCTCGGCAGATTAGGGGTTAATAAGTGTAGGCAGGTGGAGGCAACGTTGTGGGGGGCAGATTAGGGGTTAATAAATATAATATAGGGGTCGGCGGTGTTAGGGGCAGCAGATTAGGGGTATATAGGGATAATGTAAGTAGCGGCGGTTTACGGAGCGGCAGATTAGGGGTTAATAATAATATGCAGGGGTCAGCGATAGCGGGGGTGACAGATTAGGGGTTAATAAGTGTTAGGTTAGGGGTGTTTAGACTCGGGGTACATGTTAGAGTGTTAGGTGCAGACGTAGGAAGTGTTTCCCCATAGGAAACAATGGGGTTGCGTTAGGAGCTGAACGCTGCTTTTTTGCAGGTGTTAGTTTTTTTTTCAGCTCAAACAGCCCCATTGTTTTCTATGGGGGAATCGTGCACGAGCACGTTTTTGAAGCTGGCCGCGTCCGTAAGCACCGCTGGTATCGAGAGTTGAAGTTGCGGTAAATATGCTCTACGCTCCTTTTTTGGAGCCTAACGCAGCCATTCTGTGAACTCTCAATACCAGAGGTATTTAAAAGGTGCAGCCAGAAAAAAGCATGCATAGCTAACGCACCCCTTTGGCCGCAAAACTCTAAATCTAGGCCATAGTTTCTTCATTGAAAGTGTAGGGTGCAGTATTTACCTTTCGTTTGTTCAAATGAACTCTAAATATTTTCTTAATGCCCAACTTGTAGTTTGTGTTCTAGCAGTTTAATTATCTTGTCCTTGTGAACTTCTTTGTGCGACTCACAATAATGATAGATAGATATATAGATAGATAGATAGATAGATAGATAGAGAGACACAGGTAGAAGAAAGTGCACTCCAAAGGACTGTTTGTCTGAGGACGAGCTAGTTTGGCTCAAAAACGTTCACAAATAAAGTGGATCTACAAGTAAGTCCTTTGGAGTGAACTTTCTTCTACCTGTCTACACATACTGTTTGTTGCACCCAAGGCAGCTGATTGAAACGTTTGTAGTGCACTTTGTCTACAAATATATATATATATACAATTTGTAGAATTGAAATTCAATGCTATAATAACTTATTAAAATTAAATTAAAATACATATTTACAAGTTTACTTAAGATATGAAGATGTACTCACACTTTCAGTATATATAATGGGATATTTTCTGTGAATGGATAAACTCCAGCCTTAGACTGTAATTTGGAGAATTGAATTCCAGTGACTCCTGTTATTTTATTCCCAGAATAGGCTTCAAAGACATCAGCATCATTGGTGGCAGCGGTGGGATCTGGTTGTCCTGCGATAAGAAGCCCTCCACCATTCTTAATAAAAGCTACAAGCTCCTGGGATTTGTCATCAGCATGTGTACAGTAAACTCCATATGACTTGTTAAATGTGTCGCTAGTCTGAACTTTGTGAGCCTTACTGGTGAGGAACTTAGCCAAAGAGGCAAATGATGACTGCACCCCAACCTCAGGGACACTGGGGGGCTTTAACCAGGTCACAGCATTTTGTAAGAATGGGAGAAATGAGGGCATGGTGAGATATTCTTTATTGGGTAAAATGACCACTTTCCCTTGACCAAACCGTGAGGCTGCAATGAGAGTTTCCCCAGCAGAATCGACAAGCAGTGGAAACGCTTTCTCAGTTGTAAGGTACAGGATACAAGGTGTTTTATTGCCAAAATCTAAAGACGTAATGCCTTTTACAAGCGCCTTGTAAGATGCCTGCATAGTGGGGATATGTTCAGCCATTATCTGCAACAGAAATAAATATGTTTTAGGGATTATAGGATCAGTTTAAAAAAAAAATATCAGAAATAGTTCAACTAATTCCTAAAATAAAAAAAATCATTAGATTACATTTTTTTCTCGTCCCCCCAGTTTATTTTCTTTATGGTTTATGCACTTGACTATGTTTTATCTATATTACTGTAATTTCACTAATGTGTAGACACATAATTATGCTTCATTATCCATATTTCAGCATTTTGAAGAAATAATATTTAGTGGAAAAACGCAAGAGAACAAACTTATCTTACCTATCAACCCAATTCTAATTTTATTGGGTCTAGATTTGCAGTGATATTTTATATCCCTTCTGATCCCTTGTGTATTCTAATGATTTGATTTAATTTTTGTTTTAATGCTTAATAAATATTATCTTAAAAAACATCCATGCCATTACTAGCTTACTGGATCAGATAATACTTAAATATTTTATTCAGATAAATCAGAAGAAAATGCGGTAATGGGATGTTGGTATAAGATTTTATACCTCCCAACTGTCCCGATTTGTGCAGGACAGTCCTAAACTCTAAGGGCTGTCCTAATTATAGAGTCTGCAGTCCCCAATTGCCACCACTTCATCTTCCCCCTCCCTGAGTAGCCAAGTTGGCGTAGATTACTGGGAAGGCTGGGTAACACACCAGTGATGTGAGGAGACATACATGAGCTGGTCATGTGGTCAAAAAGCACGATCAGAGAGTCAACAGTTTAATTTACTAACATACATAAGTAATGGTGAACAACACTTGAAAATGTGTGCTGCAGTAACATAACTGCTCTGCATAAAGATGTACATTACACACTGCACTTCCTGAGCAGAAGCTTTTGTGATTGCAGTTTGTGTTTAGTTGTCGTTAGACACAACAATATTGTATAGCAAAGACAAAGAGTGAGAACAAGAGAGCCAGTGATGATGGTAAGACTGTCACTAGATCTTGCTCTGCTGCACACAAAGAATTAATCAATAGGCAGTTTTAGCTTTTTCCAGAGTACCTAAAAAAATATCTTTGTTTCTAAATTTTGGGGTCCCATAATCCCACACATTGTAGTTTGTTGCAGTTAAATTCGCTTGCACTGCATAGTAGTGGAAGGGCTGGGTTACATTAAGATTCTCAATAAGCAAGTGTGCATGCTTACTGTCATGAGGAGAGTGAAAAGTTGGCTGCCTCATCATGTATCCCAATTAAGATACAGGTTACTCCCCTAGAATGGCCAACTACCTCCCAGAGAACTTCTATCTCTATGTCATGTCTTCTACCTGACTAATGAAGAATAAAAAAACAAGTTTTTGTCTATTGGCTGATTGGACTATGAATTAAAAAATCAGACAATATAAATGGAAGGGCACACTTATATAAAGGGAGAACCTCACATTCAAGCTTCAGTATGCAATAGAAGAGGAAGGCCCCAGTGGAGCACCACCATGGATGAAGATGGAAAAGGAGCGATGCCTAGGACTTGCACTGCATAGTAGTGGAAGGGCTGGGTTACATTAAGATGCTCAATAAGCAAGTGTGCATGCTTACTGTCATGAGGAGAGTGGAAAGGTGGCTGCCTCAAGATGTATCCCAATTAAAATACAGGTTACTCCCCTGGAATGGCCAACTACCTCCCAGAGAACTTCTATGTCTACATCATGTCTTCTACCTGATGAATGAAGAAAAAAACAAACAAGTTTTTTTCTATTGGCTGATTGGAGTATGAATTAAAAAATCAGACAATAGAAATGGAAGGGCGCACTTATATAAAGGGAGAACCTCACATTCAAGCTTCAGTATGCAATAGAAGAGGAAAGCCCCAGCGGAGCACCACCATGGATGAAGATGAAAGAGGAGCGCTGCCTAGGAGCCAGATTTAATTTTTTTTAAATGTTTTTTTTTTTTATTTTTTTTTTTTTTTTTTTTTTTTTAACTTGTGCCAAATACTGTTTTCTTTATTATGATTAAAAGAAGAAACAGAAGGAACAGATAACATAATCTTAAAAAAACACACACAGTAAAACAACTGCACTATTAAAGGGAATATCCATAACAACTATTAACAGTAGTATTGACTGGCTTTTTCTAACAATATCTGTGCTTGAATATGGTATAACAATAATAGTAAACATAAGGCTTTCTGTATCAACCAAATTTGACTAACAATAAACCTGAAATGGACGCTTAAGAGGAAAATAAAGTAATCATTATAAATAGCACACTTGCTTGTTCATATGATCATCCACCAAATTGGTATTTGTGGTTAGATTATGGAACTAATATTGCTCTTATTTTTTTTTAAAATATTTTTTATTGAAGTTTCAACAAACAAAGAAATACAAAATACAACATTTGCCCATGCATTAGATCGACATCTAAGTATAACACGCAGTGATATGACATATGGGTTATCCATGTGGCTGGTGAGGGAGTAACTATACCAGGCAGCGAATTGAATCCAGAGTTTTAGGTTTTACAGAAATAGTCATAACAATAGCAATATTGAAAGGTTGGCCTGAACCAATAGGAACCCATTCTATGTCTAGAGAGGTATCAAATATAAGTTTGGGCAAATAGTGATGAGACTTCATTTTATGTTTTAGTGATTAGAATCTAATCTCCACCCTTATGTGATGAGTAAAGTAGAAATTCCTATCTTAATGTGGGGAGTTAGTATTGAGGAAGACCACAAGGAGGTCACAGAGAACCTGAAAGAAGAGGGGTTGCAGTGGGCCAGAACCACTTGAATTATGGAGGAGGAGGGGAGGGGGAGGAAAAAGCAGGGAGGGCGGAGCCTATTGTGATGGGGCAAAAGGATGAGGTTAGTTATGGGTCTATGTAAGCTATCAAGGTACCAAAAGCAATGATCAAAATGAGGATATGCAGGGAGCATAACATTGTCATATAGAGAGGAGTCATAGTTAAGCAGAAGACAGCCAAGTCACAATCCATCATGTAATAGAAATAAATTTGCTATCTATAAAATAAGTGAGTATCTCTCAGTGACATTATGTGGAGGGAGGGACATTAGCACGTAGTTTATGCCATGTGAAGGGGCATCTTCCAAACTATACATATACATAAATAACCTCAGCATACTAAAAGAGCTACTGAACCAACTGCAGAGGTAGAGGGATTTAACTATTAATGCCTAGCTATGGTTGAACCCTACCTACTATTTAGTAATAAAAATAATAACTAGCCTAATAGACTATCAGTGCAGCTGTGGGAAACTGTGGGCTTATAGTGGTTAATATAGGGAGTGTCTAGGGAAGAGACCTTGAAAAGCTATAAGGTTGAGTTTATGAATTCTGGTCACCAGAGTGACGATAGGGTTAAATCTACCTATACTTATAATGGAATAAAAACATCTCTACCCCACTATACTCCCATGTGAGTGCAGTGAAATGAACAGATATTATAGAGGCAGTATTGAAGCATACAAAGTATACCTAATATCTGTCAAATGATATGGGAGTCTAAACATTGCATACAAGCCAATTCATCAAGCGTACTATATATTGCTATTCACTAATGGATGCTATAATTAAGTGCTACATCTTGCAATATTAGTATCGCTGATACTTAAAACTTTTCCCACACACAAGCACAGCAACCATTATAACTATTTTCATGTGGGTCCTAGTACTAAATTATAGTGCATTATCTAATTTAAACCATCATGTACAGTTATGAAAGGCAGGGAATACATAAAGAAACATTGGCCTGAGCTAGCGCAAGCTGTGTCGCAGTGTGTTAACTAAGCTAGAGTTTCAATATTAATGCGCCAGTTTACGCTATTGTTTGCCAATAGGTGTTATAGCTGATGGTCTTTTTTTTTTTTAAGATGCTAGGTGCGTGAACTTTTATGCTCATGTACACACATATGCCTATTACACATCCAAAACATTTGAGTGCAAAACTAGTTTAGACACACTAAATTAACCCAGCTCCAATTTTCTATTAAGATTAGAATAACAATTGTATAATTTTATGTATATAATGTTATGTGCTAACAAAAAGATGACCATAAAAGGGAGTTTTTATCCTATGTTTCAGCCTAATAGCATCATACTGATAAGCATCCCAAATTAAGTACACCTTGGTAAATCAAGTATCATTGCTAAATATTTGGCTCCAAATAAGGAAGCTTAAACCCCATTTTCAAGTGGCAGTAAGAACCTTAATAAACTAGGCATAAAACAGTAATATAAATGGCACTAAGTAAAGCATCTACAACATATAGTCTCATAAACAAAAAGTATTTGTACTCTATTCACCACTCTATGTATAACAGGATGCATGAGTGAAAGAGCACTAGTGTCTCAGTTGTTAGAGTTTGACGGAGCATTAGAGTTAACAATGGTATCGCAGCGTCACAGATTTTTAGAAGAGTCTCAGCCATATGCCCAATCCTTAGTGACTGAAGGAGAAGGTCTTTGAGTAAGCGGTAGAGTCCTTTCTAACCTATTCCCGTTTTATGGCCATTGAGGGGGCTGCCGTGGGTCTCTAAAGAGGCCTCGTTGTCAGAGCGGTGCATCTGCAGAGGAGAGCTGACCGAAGTACCTCGGTCGCGGATGGAAGCCAAGGCTGCAGCTCGAACCTCCCTCTCCCATGCGGCAAGCCCTGGAAGCGGTGCGTCCAAGTTCCGAGCTGCTTGCCTGCATGGGTCGCCTGTATCTTTCATGGCGTCAGTGATGGTTGGAGCTAGGACTGTTCGGAAGCATCCGGGATCAGAAAGATCAACTGTTGAAGTGTGAGGTGCAGTTGCATCTACTCCAACCCCCACCCCAGTCAGCCACTCCGGGACAGGAGCCGGGTGAGTAGTGGTGGAATCGGGAGTGACGTCAGACCACCCGGGCAATGTGGAAGGGCCTTGTTTGATCACAGCAGCCATCTTGTCCTGTCGGCATGGGTAGCTAACCCAAGGTAATGAGGTATTGAGATCCTTCTCTGAAAGGCTGGTAGATATCTCCTGTCTGAGTGACAGGCTTTGGGATAGGACTTGAAACTGGGCGTCCATGCGGTGCCCCAACGCAGTTAACGCGTCTATAAGGACAGAGCCCATCTTCTTAAGTCAATGTGGTATCTGCTCTACTCTCAGTATGTGAGCCGCAGGGATGGGTCTAGGAGCTGGGTGTCGTTAGGTTCAAGGCTGAAAGGTTCCTTTGCATGGTCTGCTCGTCGCTATCATGGTAGTTGCTATGCACTTGCCGTCATTGTCTCCTGCCGTTATCGTTAAATTTTCTTGTTAGTTACTCCCATATGTACACTGCGGAGAGTAGTGGTAAGTCCTGCATTCTTTTTGCCATTTAGATAGGCATTTTTGGGGCTATTTTGTGGCTTTTAACAAGTTATTAGAGCAGGAGCTCTTGATGTCTGCATCTGCTCAGCTCGACGGTTGACTCCGCCCCTCGTTTTTTTATTTTTTTTTAAGTGAAATTGCTGATCACTTTAGGGCCCAGCAAAATGTGATTCTTAGGGCAATTTTTTGTGTATTTTTTTGGGAGTTGCATGACTAGATCTGAGTGCCAATAGTTGCATGACTAGATCTGAGTGCCAATAGTTGCATGACTAGATCTGAGTGCCAATAGTTGCATGACTAGATCTGAGTGCCAATAGCTGCATGACTAGATCTGAGTGCCAATAGCTTCATGACTAGATCTGAGTGCCAATAGCTGCATGACTAGATCTGAGTGCCAATAGCTGACTGACTAGATCTGAGTGCCAATAGTTGCATGACTAGATCTGAGTGCCAATAGTTGCATGACAAGATCTGAGTGCCAATAGCTGACTGACTAGATCTGAGGGCCAATAGCGGCATGACTAGATCTGAGTGCCAATAGCTGACTGACTAGATCTGAGTGCCAATAGCTGACTGACTAGATCTGAGTGCCATGACTAGATCTGAGTGCCAATAGTTGCATGACTAGATCTGAGGGCCAATAGTTGCATGACTAGATCTGAGTGCCAATAGCTGACTGACTAGATCTGAGTGCCATGACTAGATCTGAGTGCCAATAGTTGCATGACTAGATCTGAGTGCCAATAGTTGCATGACTAGATTTATGTATAGGAAAACAATATTGAAATTGTAGTTAAACAAGTAGCTGTAAATCTTGCAGAGATATAAAAGAGGTTACTGTCTCTTTAAGTATGAGTATTGTAAGATAGCTTTTCAATTCATATGTTCAATTCCACAAACTGAGACTCAAAAGGTAAGACGTTAATCAGAATGAGTAGTAGTGACTAAAGTTAAACTTGAACCTGTTAAGTTTTAACTTGCTTTTACAGATTCAGACACAGCAGATGTATTAGATGGATGATTTAAACAGAATGACCTCAATTAGCATATAGTTCAGGTCAGGTAAGTAAATATGTGCAGTAAGTTAAATACAAGCAGGGATTTAGCATAGGATAAACACAGTGCAGACTGAAATATGTATTTTAGAGAATCTTACTTGAAATAGTCCTTAGCTGGTGCTGTAGAATTTACTTACTGACCGCAGCTGCTGTAAAGGAGTTGTTTGCTGATGAGCTGGGAGTAACACACCACAGATCTGAGACAATAGGAAACTGTAGAAATTATAATGATAAGGGTAAATGCAATCCTTATGTGGCACGGTAAAGTTAATCAAACAGCAGAGAAGTTGAAATGAAACTTGAGACAAATGCAGATGAAGTAAATGGAGCATACAAGTTTGCAAAGCAGACAATACTTAGCTTGTAAACTGTGAGAGGAAGAGTATGAGCTGTAGCTGTAGTAGCTCCTTTGGGAGGCTTAGAGTTTCTGCAAGAATCTGCAGGCTGAATCACACTTGTTAATCCAAATTACTAAGCAAGGTAGGTAAGGTGGAGGAGAGTTTTATAGTGAGGAATTAAAGGGACAGAGTATATGCATCAAATCCATGACACTTCATGAATAAGTCTGAGTGCCAGTAGCTGCATGACTAGGTTTGAGTGCCAGTAGCTGCATGACTAGGTCTGAGTGCCAGTAGCTGCATGACTAGGTCTGAGTGCCAGTAGCTACATGACTAGGTCTGAGTGCAAATAGCTGCATGACTAGGTCTGAGTACGGGTAGCTGCATGACTAAGTCTGAGTGCCAATAGCTGCATGACTAGGTCTAAGTGCCAATAGCTGCATGACTAGGTCTGAGTGCCAATAGCTGCATGACTAACTCTGAGTGCCAATAGCTGCATGACTAGGTCTGAGTGCCAAAAGCTGCATGACTAGGTCTGAGTGCCAATAGCTGCATGACTAGGTGTGAGTTACAATGGCTGCATGACTAGGTGTGAGTTACAATGGCTGCATGACTAGGTGTGAGTTACAATAGCTGCATGACTAGGTGTGAGTGCCAAAAGCTGCATGACTAGGTGTGAGTGCCAAAAGCTGCATGACTAGGTGTGAGTGCCAAAAGCTGCATGACTAGGTGTGAGTGCCAAAAGCTGCATGACTAGGTGTGAGTTACAATGGCTGCATGACTAGGTGTGAGTGCCAAAAGCTGCATGACTAGGTGTGAGTGCCAAAAGCTGCATGACTAGGTGTGAGTTACAATGGCTGCATGACTAGGTGGGAGTTAAAATAGCTGCATGACTAGGTGGGAGTTACAATGGCTGCATGACTAGGTGGGAGTTAAAATAGCTGCATGACTAGGTGGGAGTTACAATAGCTGCATGACTAGGTGGGAGTTACAATAGCTGCATGACTAGGTGGGAGTTAAAATAGCTGCATGACTAGGTGTGAGTTACAATAGCTGCATGACTAGGTGTGAGTTACAATAGCTGCATGACTAGGTGTGAGTTACAATGGCTGCATGACTAGGTGGGAGTTAAAATAGCTGCATGACTAGGTGTGAGATACAATAGCTGCATGACTAGGTGTGCGATACAATAGCTGCATGACTAGGTGTGAGTTACAATAGCTGCATGACTAGGTGTGAGTTACAATAGCTGCATAACTAGGTGTGAGTGCCAATAGCTGCATGACTAGGTGTGAGTACCAATAGCTGCATGACTAGGTGTGAGTTACAATAGCTGCATGAATAGGTGTGAGTTACAATAGCTGCATGACTAGGTGTGACTTACAATAGCTGCATGACTAGGTGTGACTTACAATAGCTGCATGAATAGGTGTGAGTTACAATAGCTGCATGACTAGGTGTGAGTTGCAATAGCTGCATGACTAGGTGTGAGTGCCAATGGCTGCAAGACTAGGTGTGAGTTACAATAGCTGCATGACTAGGTGTGAGTTACAATAGCTGCATGACAAGGTGTGAGATACAATAGCTGCATGACTAGGTGTGAGTTACAATAGCTGCATGACTAGGTGTGAGTTACAATAGCTGCCTGCATGACTAGGTGTGAGTGCCAATAGTTGCATAACTAGGCGTGAGTGCCAATAGTTGCATAACTAGGTGTGAGTTACAATAGCTGCATGACTAGGTGTGAGTTACAATAGCTGCATGACTAGGTGTGAGTGCCAATGGCTGCAAGACTAGGTATGAGTTACAATAGCTGCATGAATAGATGTGAGTTACAATAGCTGCATGACTAGCTGTGAGTTACAATAGCTGCATGACTAGGTGTAAGTGCCAATAGCTGCATGACAAGGTGTGAGTACCAATAGCTGCATGACCAGGTGTGAGTTACAATGGGTGCATGACTAGGTGTGAGTTACAATAGCTACATGACTAGGTGTGAGTTACAATATCTGCATGACTAGGTGTGAGTTACAATAGCTACATTACTAGGTGTGAGTTACAATATCTGCATGACTAGGTGTGAGTTACAATAGCTGCATGACTAGGTGTGAGATACAATAGCTTCATGACAAGGTGTGAGTGCCAATAGCTGCATGACCAGGTGTGAGTTACAATGGCTGCATGACCAGGTGTGAGTTACAATGGCTGCATGACCAGGTGTGAGTGCCAATAGCTGCATGACCAGGTGTGAGTTACAATGGCTGCATGACTAGGTGTGAGTTACAATAGCTGCATAACTAGGTGTGAGTTACAATAGCTGCATGACCAGGTGTGAGTTACAATAGCTGCATGACTAGGTGTGAGTTACAATAGCTTCATGACAAGATGTGAGTTACAATAGCTGCATGACTAGGTGTGAGATACAATAGCTGCATAACTAGGTGTGAGTTACAATAGCTGCATGACTAGGGGATAGGTGATGCAAAGCTCTCTGCTCTGATTTTGTAACAAATTACATCAGTACTGTGAGGTTCCTCAAATAATTTTTGGTAGGTAAATCTTAACTCAGCTCTTTATCTAACTATACAGGCTCTGCGGGATATTTATCAAATCGTCAACTGTGTTGCATTCGCAGGTGTCAATACGCTCGCCTAACATTGTCAAACATTGCGGCCGCTGATCTGAATACGGTGTCCATATTTATGAGAAAAGCCGTCAGAAACACACGCACCAAGTACGGGGCGATCAGAATCGGACTGTTGTTAAATAGCAGTCATCAATCTTGCGTCTATTCGGGTTTTCCCCAACTTTATTTATACCATTTAACTAAACTCATAACTAAAGTGCTACAAAGTAAACTAAACACCCATAAACTACCTATTAACCCCTAAACCGAGGCCCTCCCGCATCGCAAACACGATAATAAACATATTAACCCATAATCTGCCGCTCCCAACATCGCTGCCACTAATAAAAATATTAACCCCTTTTCCGCCGCTTCCCGACACCACTGCCACTAAATAAACGTATTAACCCCTAAACCGCTGGCCTCCCACATCACCACCTTTAACTAAACCTATTAACCCCTAAACCGCTAGCACCCACATTGCAAAAAGCAAAAATAAGCTATTAACCCCTAAACCAAACAACCCCTTAACTTTAAATTAAAATTACAAGATCCCTATCTTAATATAAATTAAAACTTACCTGTAGAATTAAAATAAACTAATTTCAAATGATAAATTAACCTACCCTAACTATTATACTGAAATTATTATCAATCTTGCGTCTATTCAGTTTTTTCCCAACTTTATTTATATTAGGTTATTATATTATTTTATATTAGGGTATTAACCTACCCTAACTATTATACTAAAATTATTATCGATCTCGCATCTATTCAGGTTTTTCCCAACTTAATTTATACCATTTCACTAAACTCATAACTAAAGTGCTACAAAATTACATTAAACTACCAATTAAATAAATTAAATTACATATTAAAAAACCTAACACTACTAAAATTATTTAAATATACAATTAAACATTATTACAAAGTACGAAATTACAAAAACAAACAAACACTAAATTACGAAAAATAACAAACGAAATCCAAAATAATTTTTTTTACACCTAATTTAATATCCTTATCAAAATAAAAAATCCTAGCCTACAATTAACTACCAATGGCCCGTAAAAGGGTCTTTTGTGGGACATTGCCCCAAAGATATCAGCTTTTTTACCTGTAAAAAAAATATAAACACCCCCAACAGTAAAACCCACCACCCAACCAACCCCCCCAAATAAAAAAAATATCTAAAATAACCTAAGCTAACCATTGCCCTGTAAAGGGCAATTGTATGTGCATTGCCCTTAAAAGGGCATTTAGCTCTTTTGCCTTGCACTTAAAAGGGCATTCAGCTCTTTTAGGAATCGCCCAAACCTTAAGCTAAAATAAAATCCCACCCAAACAACCCTTAAAAATCCTAACACTAACCCCTGAAGATCCACTTACAGTTCTGAAGTCCCGACATCCAGGCGAAGAATTTCAGTAGCTCTCGTCCTATTGGCTGATTTGAATTTAACGCTCAAATCAGCCAATAGCAATGCAAGGGACGCCATCTTGAATCGCGTCCCTTGCATTGAAGCTTCAGTTTACAGCGGCGACCGTAAGAGGAAGAGCTCCACGTTGGATGGCTTCAGGATGGACCCTCTCCGCGCCGCAGGGATGAAGATAGAAGATGCCGCTTTGATGAAGACTTTGCTGCTTGGATGGATAAAGATATCTCCGCCTGGATGAAGACTTCTTCACCTGGATGTAGGGACTTCAGAACTGTAAGTGAATCTTTGGGGGTTAGTGTTAGGATTTTTTTAAGGTTTTTTTGGGTGGGATTTTATTATAGCTTAGGGTTTGGGTGATTCCTAAAAGAGCTGAATGCCCTTTTAAGGGCAAGGCAAAATAGCTAAATGCCCTTTTAATGGCAATGCCCATACAAATGCCCTTTTCAGGGCAATGGTTAGCTTAGGTTATTTTAGATAGTTTTTTATTTGAGGGGGTTGGTTGGGTGGTGGGTTTTACTGTTGGGGGGATGTTTGTATTTGTTTTTTACAGGTAAAAGAACTGATATCTTTGGGGCAATGTCCCACAAAAGGCCCTTTTAAGTGCCATTGGTAGTTAATTGTAGGCTAGGGTTTTTTATTTTGATAGGGCTATTGGATTAGGTGTAATTTTTTCTATTTTGGATAATCTCGTTTGTTATTTTTTGTAATTTAGTGTTTGTTTTTTTGCAATTTTGTACTTTGTAATAATGTTGAATTGTATATTTAAATAATTTTAGTAGTGTTAGGTTTAGGCTGGTTTTAGGCTACCGCCGGTATTTGGAGTCATTCAAAAAAGGGTCTAACGCTCACTTTTCAGCCACGACTTTTCCATACCGCAGATCCCCTTACGTCAATTGCGTATCCTATCTTTTCAATGGGATCTTTCTAACGCCGGTATTTAGAGTCGTGTCTGAAGTGAGCGTTAGAAAACGACAAAACTCCAGCCGCAGAAAAAGTCAGTAGTTAAGAGCTTTCTGGGCTAACGCCGGTTCATAAAGCTCTTAACTACTGTGCTCTAAAGTACACTAACACCCATAAACTACCTATGTACCCCTAAACCGAGGCCACCCACATCGCCGACACTCGATTAAATTTTTTTAACCCCTAATCTGCCGACCGCCACCTACGTTATACTTATGTACCCCTAATCTGCTGCCCCTAACACCGCCGACCCCTATATTATATTTATTAACCCCTAACCTGCCCCCCACAACGTCGCAGCCAGCTACCTACAATAATTAACCCCTAATCTGCCGACCGCAAAGAGCCGCCACCTACATTATAGCTATGTACCCCTAATCTGCTGCCCCTAACACCGCCGACCCCTATATTATATTTATTAACCCCTAATCTGCCCCCCTCAACGTCGCCTCCACCTGCCTACACTTATTAACCCCTAATCTGCCGACCGGACCGCACCGCTACTATAATAAAGTTATTAACCCCTAATCCGCCTCACTAACCCTATAATAAATAGTATTAACCCCTAATCTGCCCTCCCTAACATCGCCGACACCTAACTTCAATTATTAACCCCTAATCTGCCGACTGGAGCTCACCGCTATTCTAATAAATGTATTAACCCCTAAAGCTAAGTCTAACCCTAACACTAACACCCCCCTAAATTAAATATAATTTTAATCTGACGAAATTAATTAACTCTTCTGAAATAAATTATTCCTTTTTAAAGCTAAATACTTACCTGTAAAATAAATCCTAATATAGCTACAATATAAATTATATTTATATTATAGCTATTTTAGGATTAATATTTATTTAATATTTAATATTTAATTATTTATTTAGGTATTGTATTTATTTTAACCAGGTACAATAGCTATTAAATAGTTAAGAACTATTTAATAGCTAAAATAGTTAAAATAATTACAAATTGACCTGTAAAATAAATCCTAACCTAAGTTACTATTAAACCTAACACTACACTATCAATAAATTAATTAAATAAAATACCTATAATTATCTACAATTAAACCTAACACTACACTATCAATAAATAAATTAAATACAATTCCTACAAATAAATACAATGAAATAAACTAACTAAAGTACAAAAAATAAAAAAGAACTAATTTACTATTTACAAACATTAGAAATATATTACAACAATTTTAAACTAATTACACCTACTCTAAGCCCCCTAATAAAATAACAAAGCCCCCCAAAATAAAAAAATGCCCTACCCTATTCTAAATTACTAAAGTTCAAAGCTCTTTTACCTGACCAGCCCTGAACAGGGCCCTTTGCGGGGCATGCCCCAAGAAGTTCAGCTCTTTTGCCTGTAAAAAAAAACATACAATACCCCCCCCCCAACATTACAACCCACCACCCACATACCCCTAATCTAACCCAAACCCCCCTTAAATAAACCTAACACTAAGCCCCTGAAGATCTCTCTACCTTGAGTCGTCTTCACCCAGCCGAGCCAAATTCTTCATCCAAGCGGAGCAAGAAGAGGTCCTCCATCCGGTAGAAGTCTTCATCCAAGCGGGGCAGAAGAGGTCTTCCATCCGATTGAAGTCTTCATCCATGCGGCATCTTCTATCGTCATCCATCCGGCCAATCAGATTGAGCTCGCATTCTATTGGCTGTTCCGATCAGCCAATAGAATGCGAGCTCAATCTGATTGGCTGATTGGATCAGCCAATTGGATTGAACTTGATTCTGATTGGCTGATTCCATCAGCCAATAAGAATATTCCTACCTTAATTCCGATTGGCTGATAGAATCCTATCAGCCAATCGGAATTCGAGGGACGCCATCTTGGATGACGTCATTTAAAGGAACCGTCATTCGTCGTTCAGTCGTCGGCCAGGATGGATGTTCCGCGTCGGAGGTCTTCAGGATGCTGCCGCTCCGCTCCGGATGGATGACGATAGAAGATGCCGCATGGATGAAGACTTCAATCGGATGGAAGACCTCTTCTGCCCCGCTTGGATGAAGACTTCTACCGGATGGAGGACCTCTTCTTGCTCCGCTTGGATGAAGAATTTGGCTCGGCTGGGTGAAGACGACTCAAGGTAGGGAGATCTTCAGGGGCTTAGTGTTAGGTTTATTTAAGGGGGGTTTGGGTTAGATTAGGGGTATGTGGGTGGTGGGTTGTAATGTTGGGGGGGTATTGTATGTTTTTTTTTACAGGCAAAAGAGCTGAACGTCTTGGGGCATGCCCCGCAAAGGGCCCTGTTCAGGGCTGGTAAGGTAAAAGAGCTTTGAACTTTAGTAATTTAGAATAGGGTAGGGCATTTTTTTATTTTTGGGGGCTTTGTTATTTTATTAGGGGGCTTAGAGTAGGTGTAATTAGTTTAAAATTGTTGTAATATATTTCTAATGTTTGTAAATATTTTTTTATTTTTTGTAACTTAGTTCTTTTTTATTTTTTGTACTTTAGTTAGTTTATTTCATTGTATTTATTTGTAGGAATTGTATTTAATTTATTTATTGATAGTGTAGTGTTAGGTTTAATTGTAGATAATTATAGGTATTTTATTTAATTTATTTATTGATAGTGTAGTGTTAGGTTTAATTGTAACTTAGGTTAGGATTTATTTTACAGGTAATTTTGTAATTATTTTAACAATTTTAGCTATTAAATAGTTCTTAACTATTTAATAGCTATTGTACCTGGTTAAAATAAATACAAAGTTACCTGTAAAATAAATATAAATCCTAAAATAGCTATAATATAATTATAATTTATATTGTAGCTATATTAGGATTTATTTTACAGGTAAGTATTTAGCTTTAAATAGGAATAATTTATTTAATAAGAGTTAATTAATTTTGTTAGATTTAAATTATATTTAAGTTAGGGGGGTGTTAGTGTTAGGGTTAGACTTAGCTTTAGGGGTTAATACATTTATTAGAATAGCGGTGAGCTCCAGTCGGCAGATTAGGGGTTAATGTTTGAAGTTAGGTGTTGGCGATGTTAGGGAGGGCAGATTAGGGGTTAATACTATTTATTATAGGGTTAGTGAGGCGGATTAGGGAATAGCAGTGCGGTCCGCTCGGCAGATTAGGGGTTAATAAGTGTAGGCAGGTGGAGGCGACGTTGGGGGGGGGGAGATTAGGGGTTAATAAATATAATATAGGGGTCGGCGGTGTTAGGGGCAGCAGATTAGGGGTACATAGGGATAATGTAAATAGCGGCGGTTTACGGAGCGGCAGATTAGGGGTTAAAAATAATATACAGGGGTCAGCGATAGCGGGGGCGGCAGAATAGGGGTTAATAAGTGTAAGGTTAGGGGTGTTTAGACTCGGGGTACATGTTAGAGTGTTAGGTGCAGACGTAGGAAGTGTTTCCCCATAGGAAACAATGGGGCTGCGTTAGGAGCTGAACGCGGCTTTTTTGCAGGTGTTAGGTTTTTTGTCAGCTCAAACAGCCCCATTGTTTCCTATGGGGGAATCGTGCACGAGCACGTTTTTTAGTCTGGCCGCGTCCGTAAGCAACTCTGGTAACGAGAGTTGAAGTTGCGTTAAATATGCTATACGCTCCTTTTTTGGAGCCTAACGCAGCCGTTCTGTGGACTCTCAATACCAGAGTTATTGTAAAGGTGCGGCCAGAAAAAAGCCTGCGTTAGCTACGCGGGTCGTTACCGACAAAACTCTAAATCTAGCCGATAATTTGTAGTTTAATGTAATTTTAGTAAAATAGCTAGGGTAGGTTAATTTATTGTTTAAAATTAGTTCATTTTAATTCTAGAGGTAAGTTTTAATTTATATTAAGATAGGGATCTTGTAATTTTAATTTAAAGTTAAGGGGTTGTTAGGTTTAGGTGTTAATAGCTTAATTTAGTTTTTTGCTATGTAAGGGGCTGACGGTTTAGAGGTTAATAGGTTTAGTAAGTGGTGGTGATGTGGGAGGCCAGAGGTTTAGGGGTTAATAAGTTTATTTAGTGGAAGCGGTGTTGGGAGCGGCGGGATAGGGTTAATACATTTTATTTAGATGGCGGCGATGTCGGAGGTGGCAGATTAGGGGTGTTTAGACTCCGGGTTTATGTTAGGGTGCAGCATCGAGCTTTCAGACTCCCATTGATTTCTATGGCATCCGCGGCCTCAAGGTGGCGGATTGAAAACTAGGTATGCTGCGTCCGAATAGATGCGAGCGTACCTGTTAAATGTTTGATAAATTGGGGAAAGTGTCAAATAGAGTCGAATGTGTATTCGGAACATCTGTAATGACATAAGCATCGATCTGCGTCGGATTGAGATTGCGGGATTGTATGTTATGTCACAAATTTCAACATTTGCCGATTTTGACGCTTTGATAACTAGGTATGATCAATCTCGCAACAATTACGATGCGGAATTACAGCCTATTATCAGTTGAATCTTTGATATTCTTTTAATTTTATCACCAGCACCTAACTGTAACCTTAACCACAACACTCAATTCTAATAAGCAACAGGCGGGATATAGATGAGATTTATTCTACTAATATTATCACCAGCACCTAACTGTAACCTTAACCACAACACTCACTTGTATTAAGTAACAGGCGGGATATAGATGAGATTTATTCTATTAATATTATCACCAGCACCTAACTGTGACCTTAACCACAGCACTCACTTGTATTAAGCAACAGGCGGGAGCATAGATGAGATTTATTCTACTAATATTATCACCAGCACCTAACTGTAAACTTAACCACAACACTCAATTCTAATAAGCAACAGTCGGGAGCATAGATGAGATTTATTCTACTAATATTATCACCAGCACCTAACTGTAACCTTAACCACAACACTCAATTCTAATAAGCAACAGTCGGGAGTATAGATGAGATTTATTCTACTAATATTATCACCAGCACCTAACTGTAACCTTAACCACAGCACTCACTTGTATTACGCAACAGTCGGGAGCATAGATGAGATTTATTCTACTAATATTATCACCAGCACCTAACTGTAACCTTAACCACAGCACTCACTTGTATTACGCAACAGTCGGGAGCATAGATGAGATTTATTCTACTAATATTATCATCAGCACCTAACTGTAAACTTAACTACAGCACTCACTTGTATTAAGCAACAGGCGGGATATAGATGAGATTTATTCTATTAATATTATCACCAACACCTAACTGTAACCCTAACCACAACACTCACTTGTATTAAGCAACAGGTGGGATATAGATGAGATTTATTCTACTAATATTATCACCAACACCTAACTGTAAATCTAACCACAACACTCACTTGTATTAAGCAACAGGCGGGATATAGATGAGATTTATTCTACTAATTTTATCACCAGCACCTAACTGTAACCTTAACCACAGCACTCACTTGTATTAAGCAACAGGCGAGATATAGATGAGATTTATTCTATTAATATTATAACCAGCACCTAACTGTAACCTTAACCACAGCACTCACTTTTATTAAGCAACAGGCGGGATATAAATGAGATTTATTCTACTAATTTTATCACCAGCACCTAACTGTAACCTTAACTACAGCACTCACCAGGGCCGCCATCAGGGGGTGACAGGGGTGATTCCTGTCAGGGGCCGATTGGGCCGGGGGGCCCCATGAGGCAAGAACTAAAAAAAAAATTTTTTTTTTTTTTTTTTTTTTACATTTTGGCAGCCACCAGTGGGTACTACAGCAGAGTGCTAATTGAGCATGAGTATTAGCATTTGAGAGGATTTCTGAGTGTGCACTAAACCACTATGCACATAGACATTGTCTGTTCCTTTTTAGGACATTTTGGCCGTACTACTGATGATTATAACAAGACCTTTCCGGAAGTCACCAATCCACCATTTAACCTTTAAATTATTGTTTAGGCAGTTCAGGGCCCTTCCTTTCAGCCACTGCATGCTGTTGTCATCATTTAGTTGGCATCTTCCTTTGCAAAAATATAATCAGAAATCCATATTTTGTTTTCTAAATCTCCTTTTTTTACAAAACTGTAGTTTACCTCATTACTTGTCAGGTCAATGTAAGCAAGTGCTGAGTGTCTGTTTGGGTGACTGTGCTTGAGTTTCTTTGCGTGTCTGCTAGAGTGTCTATATGTGAATCCTTATGTGTTTGTGTGTTTCAGTGTATGAGTGTGTCTGTGTGTGTGTATGTTACTACCTTTACAACAATTCCAATTTAAATAGACACTTAAGAGTAAAGTGCATATACGTTTTAGTCACTTGGTCAAAAATTGCATATGTCAAAGGAGGGGGGGGGGGCCCTGATCAATGGTTAAGTCAGGGGCCCCAAAATTTATAGTGGCGGCCCTGGCACTCACTTGTATTAAGCAACAGGCGGGATATAAATGAGATTTATTCTACTAATTTTATCACCAGCACCTAACTGTAACCTTAACCACAGCACTCACTTGTATTAAGCAACAGGCGGGATATAGATGAAATTTATTCTATTAATATTCACCAGCACCTAACTGTAACCCTAACCACAGCACTCACCTGTATTAAGCAACAGGCGACATATAAATGAGATTTATTCTATTAATATTATCACCAGCACCTAACTGTAACCTTAACCACAGCACTCAGTTGTATTAAGCAAAAGGCGGGATATAGATGAGATTTATTCTACTAATTTTATCACCAGCACCTAACTGTAACCTTAACCAAAACACTCACTTGTATTAAGCAACAGACGGGATATAGATGAGATTTATTCTATTAATATTGTCACCAGCACCTAACTGTAACCCTAACCACAGCACTCACCTGTATTAAGCAACAGGCGACATATAAATGAGATTTATTCTACTAATATTATCACCAGCACCTAACTGTAACCTTAACCACAGCACTCACTTGTATTAAGCAACAGGTGGGATATAGATGAGATTTATTCTACAAATATTATCACCAGCACCTAACTGTAACATTAACCACAGCACTCACTTGTATAAAGCAACAGGCGGGATATAGATGAGATTTATTCAACAAAAATTATCACCAGCACCTAACTGTAAACCTAACCAGAACACTCACTTGTATTAAGCAACAGGTGGGATATAGATGAGATTTATTTTATTAATATTATCACCAGCACCTAACTGTAACCTTAACCACAGCACTCAGTTGTATTAAGCAACAGGCGGGATATAGATGAGATTTATTCTACTAATATTATCACCAGCACGTAACTGTAACCTTAACCACAACACTCAGTTGTATTAAGCAACAGGCAGGAGTATAGATGAGATTTATTCTACTAATATTATCACCAGCACCTAACTGTAACCTTAACCATAACACTCACTTGTATTAAGCAACAGGCAGGATATAGATGAGATTTATTCTACTAATATTATCACCAGCACCTAACTGTAACCCTAACCACAGCACTCACTTGTATTAAGCAACTAGCGGGATATAGATGAGATTTATTCTATTAATATTATCACCAGCACCTAACTGTAACCTTAACTACAGCACTCATTGTATTAAGCAACAGGCGGGATATAGATGAGATTTATTCTACTAATTTTATCACCAGCACCTAACTGTAACCTTAACCACAGCACTCACTTGTATTAAGCAACAGGCGGGATATAGATGAAATTTATTCTATTAATATTCACCAGCACCTAACTGTAACCCTAACCACAGCACTCACCTGTATTAAGCAACAGGCGACATATAAATGAGATTTATTCTATTAATATTATCACCAGCACATAACTATAACCTTAACTACAGCACTCACTTGTATTAAGCAACAGGTGGGATATAGATGAAATTTATTCTATTAATATTATCACCAGCACCTAGCTGTAACCCTAACCACAGCACTCACCTGTATTAAGCAACAGGCGGGATATAGATGAAATTTATTCTATTAATATTATCAACACCACAGCACTCACTTGTATTAAGCAACAGGCGGGATATAGATGAGATTTATTCTATTAATTTTATCACCAGCACCTAACTATAACGTTAACCACAGCACTAACTTGCATTAAGCAATAGGCGAGAGTATAGATGAGATTTATTCTACTAATTTTATCACCAGCACCTAACTGTAACATTAACCACAGCACTCACTTGTATTAAGCAACAGGCGGGATATAGATGAGATTTATTCTACTAATTTTATCACCAGCACCTAACTGTAACCCTAACCACAACACTCACTTGTATTAAGCAACAGGCGGGATATAGATGAGATTTATTCTATTAATATTATCACCAGCACATAACTATAACCTTAACCACAGCACTCACTTGTATTAAGCAACAGGCGGGATATAGATGAGATTTATTCTATTAATATTATCACCAACACCTAACTGTAACCTTAACTGCAGCACTCACTTGTATTAAGCAACAGGCGGGATATAAATGAGATTTATTCTACTAATTTTATCACCAGCACCTAACTGTAACCTTAACCACAGCACTCACTTGTATTAAGCAACAGGCGGGATATAGATGAAATTTATTCTATTAATATTCACCAGCACCTAACTGTAACCCTAACCACAGCACTCACCTGTATTAAGCAACAGGCGACATATAAATGAGATTTATTCTATTAATATTATCACCAGCACATAACTATAACCTTAACTACAGCACTCACTTGTATTAAGCAACAGGCGGAATATAGATGAGATTTATTCTACTAATATTATCACCAGCACCTAACTGTAACCTTAACCACAGCACTCACTTGTATTAAGTAACAGGTGGGATATAGATGAGATTTATTCTGCAAATATTATCACCAGCACCTAACTGTAACATTAACCACAGCACTCACTTGTATAAAGCAACAGGCGGGATATAGATGAGATTTATTCAACAAAAATTATCACCAGCACCTAACTGTAACCCTAACCAGAACACTCACTTGTATTAAGCAACAGGTGGGATATAGATGAGATTTATTTTATTAATATTATCACCAGCACCTAACTGTAACCTTAACCACAGCACTCATTTGTATTAAGCAACAGGGGGGATATAGATGAGATTTATTCTACTAATATTATCACCAGCACGTAACTGTAACCTTAACCACAACACTCAGTTGTATTAAGCAACAGGCGGGATATAGATGAGATTTATTCTACTAATATTATCACCAGCACCTAACTGTAACTTTAACCATAACACTCACTTGTATTAAGCAACAGGCAGGATATAGATGAGATTTATTCTACTAATATTATCACCAGCACCTAACTGTAACTTTAACCATAACACTCACTTGTATTAAGCAACAGGCAGGATATAGATGAGATTTATTCTACTAATATTATCACCAGCACCTAACTGTAACCCTAACCACAGCACTCACTTGTGGGGGACTTTAAAAATGCATGGGACAAGCATAGGGCTATCCTACGAACTAGATAAGTTTATACTGTTAGGTAAGGTGGGGCAGACTTGCTGGGCCTATGGCTCTTATCTGCCGTCAATATCTATGTTTCTATGTTTCTATGTTTCTATGTTTCTCTATTAAGCAACTAGCGGGATATAGATGAGATTTATTCTATTAATATTATCACCAGCACCTAACTGTAACCTTAACTACAGCACTCATTGTATTAAGCAACAGGCGGGATATAGATGAGATTTATTCTACTAATTTTATCACCAGCACCTAACTGTAACCTTAACCACAGCACTCACTTGTATTAAGCAACAGGCGGGATATAGATGAGATTTATTCTATTAATATTATCACCAGCACCTAGCTGTAACCCTAACCACAGCACTCACCTGTATTAAGCAACAGGCGACATATAAATGAGATTTATTCTATTAATATTATCACCAGCACATAACTATAACCTTAACTACAGCACTCACTTGTATTAAGCAACAGGCGGGATATAGATGAGATTTATTCTACTAATTTTATCACCAGCACCTAACTGTAACATTAACCACAACACTCACTTGTATTGAGCAACAGGCGACATATGGATGAGATTTATTCTATTAATATTGTCACCAGCACCTAACTGTAACCCTAACCACAGCACTCACCTGTATTAAGCAACAGGCGACATATAAATGAGATTTATTCTACTAATATTATCACCAGCACCTAACTGTAACCTTAACCACAGCACTCACTTGTATTAAGCAACAGGTGGGATATAGATGAGATTTATTCTACAAATATTATCACCAGCACCTAACTGTAACATTAACCACAGCACTCACTTGTATAAAGCAACAGGCGGGATATAGATGAGATTTATTCAACAAAAATTATCACCAGCACCTAACTGTAAACCTAACCAGAACACTCACTTGTATTAAGCAACAGGTGGGATATAGATGAGATTTATTTTATTAATATTATCACCAGCACCTAACTGTAACCTTAACCACAGCACTCAGTTGTATTAAGCAACAGGCGGGATATAGATGAGATTTATTCTACTAATATTATCACCAGCACCTAACTGTAACCTTAACCACAACACTCACTTGTAATAAGAAACAGGCGGGATATAGATGAGATTTATTCTATTAATATTATCACCAGCACCTAACTGTAACCTTAACCACAACACTCAGTTGTATTAAGCAACAGGCAGGATATAGATGAGATTTATTCTATTAATATTATCACCAGCACCTAACTGTAACCTTAACTACAGCACTCATTGTATTAAGCAACAGGCGGGATATAGATGAGATTTATTCTACTAATTTTCTCACCAGCACCTAACTGTAACCTTAACCACAGCACTCACTTGTATTAAGCAACAGGCGGGATATAGATGAAATTTATTCTATTAATATTATCACCAGCACCTAGCTGTAACCCTAACCACAGCACTTACCTGTATTAAGCAACAGGCGGGATATAGATGAAATTTATTCTATTAATATTATCAACACCACAGCACTCACTTGTATTAAGCAACAGGCGGGATATAGATGAGATTTATTCTATTAATTTTATCACCAGCACCTAACTATAACGTTAACCACAGCACTAACTTGCATTAAGCAATAGGCGAGAGTATAGATGAGATTTATTCTACTAATTTTATCACCAGCACCTAACTGTAACATTAACCACAGCACTCACTTGTATTAAGCAACAGGCGGGATATAGATGAGATTTATTCTACTAATTTTATCACCAGCACCTAACTGTAACCCTAACCACAACACTCACTTGTATTAAGCAACAGGCGGGATATAGATGAGATTTATTCTATTAATATTATCACCAGCACATAACTATAACCTTAACCACAGCACTCACTTGTATTAAGCAACAGGCGGGATATAGATGAGATTTATTCTATTAATATTATCACCAACACCTAACTGTAACCTTAACTACAGCACTCACTTGTATTAAGCAACAGGCGGGATATAAATGAGATTTATTCTACTAATTTTATCACCAGCACCTAACTGTAACCTTAACCACAGCACTCACTTGTATTAAGCAACAGGCGGGATATAGATGAAATTTATTCTATTAATATTCACCAGCACCTAACTGTAACCCTAACCACAGCACTCACCTGTATTAAGCAACAGGCGACATATAAATGAGATTTATTCTATTAATATTATCACCAGCACATAACTATAACCTTAACTACAGCACTCACTTGTATTAAGCAACAGGTGGGATATAGATGAGATTTATTCTACTAATTTTATCACCAGCACCTAACTGTAACCTTAACCACAACACTCACTTGTATTGAGCAACAGGCGACATATAGATGAGATTTATTCTATTAATTTTATCACCAGCACATAACTATAACCTTAACCACAGCACTCACTTGTATAAAGCAACATGCGGAATATAGATGAGATTTATTCTACTAATATTATCACCAGCACCTAACTGTAACCTTAACCACAGCACTCACTTGTATTAAGTAACAGGTGGGATATAGATGAGATTTATTCTGCAAATATTATCACCAGCACCTAACTGTAACATTAACCACAGCACTCACTTGTATTAAGCAACAGGCGGGATATAGATGAGATTTATTCAACAAAAATTATCACCAGCACCTAACTGTAACCCTAACCAGAACACTCACTTGTATTAAGCAACAGGTGGGATATAGATGAGATTTATTTTATTAATATTATCACCAGCACCTAACTGTAACCTTAACCACAGCACTCATTTGTATTAAGCAACAGGGGGGATATAGATGAGATTTATTCTACTAATATTATCACCAGCACGTAACTGTAACCTTAACCACAACACTCAGTTGTATTAAGCAACAGGCGGGATATAGATGAGATTTATTCTACTAATATTATCACCAGCACCTAACTGTAACTTTAACCATAACACTCACTTGTATTAAGCAACAGGCAGGATATAGATGAGATTTATTCTACTAATATTATCACCAGCACCTAACTGTAACTTTAACCATAACACTCACTTGTATTAAGCAACAGGCAGGATATAGATGAGATTTATTCTACTAATATTATCACCAGCACCTAACTGTAACCCTAACCACAGCACTCACTTGTGGGGGACTTTAAAAATGCATGGGACAAGCATAGGGCTATCCTACGAACTAGATAAGTTTATACTGTTAGGTAAGGTGGGGCAGACTTGCTGGGCCTATGGCTCTTATCTGCCGTCAATATCTATGTTTCTATGTTTCTATGTTTCTATGTTTCTCTATTAAGCAACTAGCGGGATATAGATGAGATTTATTCTATTAATATTATCACCAGCACCTAACTGTAACCTTAACTACAGCACTCATTGTATTAAGCAACAGGCGGGATATAGATGAGATTTATTCTACTAATTTTATCACCAGCACCTAACTGTAACCTTAACCACAGCACTCACTTGTATTAAGCAACAGGCGGGATATAGATGAGATTTATTCTATTAATATTATCACCAGCACCTAGCTGTAACCCTAACCACAGCACTCACCTGTATTAAGCAACAGGCGACATATAAATGAGATTTATTCTATTAATATTATCACCAGCACATAACTATAACCTTAACTACAGCACTCACTTGTATTAAGCAACAGGCGGGATATAGATGAGATTTATTCTACTAATTTTATCACCAGCACCTAACTGTAACCTTAACCACAACACTCACTTGTATTGAGCAACAGGCGACATATGGATGAGATTTATTCTATTAATATTGTCACCAGCACCTAACTGTAACCCTAACCACAGCACTCACCTGTATTAAGCAACAGGCGACATATAAATGAGATTTATTCTACTAATATTATCACCAGCACCTAACTGTAACCTTAACCACAGCACTCACTTGTATTAAGCAACAGGTGGGATATAGATGAGATTTATTCTACAAATATTATCACCAGCACCTAACTGTAACATTAACCACAGCACTCACTTGTATAAAGCAACAGGCGGGATATAGATGAGATTTATTCAACAAAAATTATCACCAGCACCTAACTGTAAACCTAACCAGAACACTCACTTGTATTAAGCAACAGGTGGGATATAGATGAGATTTATTTTATTAATATTATCACCAGCACCTAACTGTAACCTTAACCACAGCACTCAGTTGTATTAAGCAACAGGCGGGATATAGATGAGATTTATTCTACTAATATTATCACCAGCACCTAACTGTAACCTTAACCACAACACTCACTTGTAATAAGAAACAGGCGGGATATAGATGAGATTTATTCTATTAATATTATCACCAGCACCTAACTGTAACCTTAACCACAACACTCAGTTGTATTAAGCAACAGGCAGGAGTATAGATGAGATTTATTCTACTAATATTATCACCAGCACCTAACTGTAACCTTAACCATAACACTCACTTGTATTAAGCAACAGGCAGGATATAGATGAGATTTATTCTACTAATATTATCACCAGCACCTAACTGTAACCCTAACCACAGCACTCACTTGTATTAAGCAACTAGCGGGATATAGATGAGATTTATTCTATTAATATTATCACCAGCACCTAACTGTAACCTTAACTACAGCACTCATTGTATTAAGCAACAGGCGGGATATAGATGAGATTTATTCTACTAATTTTCTCACCAGCACCTAACTGTAACCTTAACCACAGCACTCACTTGTATTAAGCAACAGGCGGGATATAGATGAGATTTATTCTATTAATATTATCACCAGCACCTAGCTGTAACCCTAACCACAGCACTTACCTGTATTAAGCAACAGGCGGGATATAGATGAAATTTATTCTATTAATATTATCAACACCACAGCACTCACTTGTATTAAGCAACAGGCGGGATATAGATGAGATTTATTCTATTAATTTTATCACCAGCACCTAACTATAACGTTAACCACAGCACTAACTTGCATTAAGCAATAGGCGAGAGTATAGATGAGATTTATTCTACTAATTTTATCACCAGCACCTAACTGTAACATTAACCACAGCACTCACTTGTATTAAGCAACAGGCGGGATATAGATGAGATTTATTCTACTAATTTTATCACCAGCACCTAACTGTAACCCTAACCACAACACTCACTTGTATTAAGCAACAGGCGGGATATAGATGAGATTTATTCTATTAATATTATCACCAGCACATAACTATAACCTTAACCACAGCACTCACTTGTATTAAGCAACAGGCGGGATATAGATGAGATTTATTCTATTAATATTATCACCAGCACCTAACTGTAACCTTAACTACAGCACTCACTTGTATTAAGCAACAGGCGGGATATAAATGAGATTTATTCTACTAATTTTATCACCAGCACCTAACTGTAACCTTAACCACAGCACTCACTTGTATTAAGCAACAGGCGGGATATAGATGAAATTTATTCTATTAATATTCACCAGCACCTAACTGTAACCCTAACCACAGCACTCACCTGTATTAAGCAACAGGCGACATATAAATGAGATTTATTCTATTAATATTATCACCAGCACATAACTATAACCTTAACTACAGCACTCACTTGTATTAAGCAACAGGTGGGATATAGATGAGATTTATTCTACTAATTTTATCACCAGCACCTAACTGTAACCTTAACCACAACACTCACTTGTATTGAGCAACAGGCGACATATAGATGAGATTTATTCTATTAATTTTATCACCAGCACATAACTATAACCTTAACCACAGCACTCACTTGTATAAAGCAACATGCGGAATATAGATGAGATTTATTCTACTAATATTATCACCAGCACCTAACTGTAACCTTAACCACAGCACTCACTTGTATTAAGCAACAGGCAGGATATATAGATGAGATTTATTCTACTAATATTATCACCAGCACCTAACTGTAACATTAACCACAGCACTCACTTGTATAAAGCAACAGGCGGGATATAGATGAGATTTATTCAACAAAAATTATCACCAGCACCTAACTGTAACCCTAACCAGAACACTCACTTGTATTAAGCAACAGGTGGGATATAGATGAGATTTATTTTATTAATATTATCACCAGCACCTAACTGTAACCTTAACCACAGCACTCATTTGTATTAAGCAACAGGCGGGATATAGATGAGATTTATTCTACTAATATTATCACCAGCACGTAACTGTAACCTTAACCACAACACTCAGTTGTATTAAGCAACAGGCGGGATATAGATGAGATTTATTCTACTAATATTATCACCAGCACCTAACTGTAACTTTAACCATAACACTCACTTGTATTAAGCAACAGGCAGGATATAGATGAGATTTATTCTACTAATATTATCACCAGCACCTAACTGTAACCCTAACCACAGCACTCACTTGTATTAAGCAACTAGCGGGATATAGATGAGATTTATTCTATTAATATTATCACCAGCACCTAACTGTAACCTTAACTACAGCACTCATTGTATTAAGCAACAGGCGGGATATAGATGAGATTTATTCTACTAATTTTATCACCAGCACCTAACTGTAACCTTAACCACAGCACTCACTTGTATTAAGCAACAGGCGGGATATAGATGAGATTTATTCTATTAATATTATCACCAGCACCTAGCTGTAACCCTAACCACAGCACTCACCTGTATTAAGCAACAGGCGGGATATAGATGAGATTTATTCTATTAATTTTATCACCAGCACCTAACTATAACGTTAACCACAGCACTCACTTGCATTAAGCAATAGGCGAGAGTATAGATGAGATTAATTCTACTAATTTTATCACCAGCACCTAACTGTAACATTAACCACAGCACTCACTTGTATTAAGCAACAGGCGGGATATAGATGAGATTTATTCTACTAATATTATCACCAGCACCTAACTGTAACCTTAACTACAACACTCACTTGTATTAAGCAACAGGCGGGATATAGATGAAATTTATTCTATTAATATTATCACCAGCACCTAGCTGTAACCCTAACCACAGCACTCACCTGTATTAAGCAACAGGCGGGATATAGATGAGATTTATTCTATTAATTTTATCACCAGCACCTAACTATAACGTTAACCACAGCACTCACTTGCATTAAGCAATAGGCGAGAGTATAGATGAGATTAATTCTACTAATTTTATCACCAGCACCTAACTGTAACATTAACCACAGCACTCACTTGTATTAAGCAACAGGCGGGATATAGATGAGATTTATTCTACTAATATTATCACCAGCACATAACTATAACCTTAACCACAGCACTCACTTGTATTAAGCAACAGGTGGGATATAGATGAGATTTATTCTACTAATATTATCACCAGCACCTAACTGTAACCTTAACTACAACACTCAGTTGTATTAAGCAACAGGCGGGATATAGATGAGATTTATTCTACAAATATTATCACCAGCACCTAACTGTAACATTAACCACAGCACTCACTTGTATTAAGCAACAGGCGGGATATAGATGAGATTTATTCTACAAATATCACCAGCACCTAACTGTAATCTTAACCACAGAACTCACTTGTATTAAGCAACAGGCGGGATATAGATGAGATTTATTCTACAAATATTATCACCAGCACCTAACTGTAACCCTAACCACAACACTCACTTGTATTAAGCAACAGGTGGGATATAGATGAGATTTATTTTATTAATTTTATCACCAGCACCTAACTGTAACCTTAACCAAAGCACTCAATTGTATTAAGCAACAGGCGGGATATAGATGAGATTTATTCTACTAATATTATCACCAGCACCTAACTGTAACCTTAACCACGACACTCAGTTTTATTAAGCAACAGGCAGGAGTATAGATGAGATTTAGTCTACTAATATTATCACCAGCACCTAACTGTAACCTTAACCACAGCACTCACTTGTATTAAGCAACAGGCGGGATATAGATGAGATTTATTCTACAAATATTATCACCAGCACTCAACTGTAACCTTAACCACAGCACTCACTTGTATTAAGCAACAGGTGGGATATAGATGAGATTTATTTTATTAATATTATCACCAGCACCTAACTGTAACCTTAACCACAGCACTCAGTTGTATTAAGCAACAGGCGGGATATAGATGAGATTTATTCTACAAATATTATCACCAGCACTCAACTGTAACCTTAACCACAGCACTCACTTGTATTAAGCAACAGGTGGGATATAGATGAGATTTATTTTATTAATATTATCACCAGCACCTAACTGTAACCTTAACCACAGCACTCAGTTGTATTAAGCAACAGGCGGGATATAGATGAGATTTATTCTACTAATATTATCACCAACACCTAACTGTAACCTTAACCATAGCTGTTACGGTTACCCTTAGTCTCGCTGAGAGATGGACCGCTTAGTAGCCTGGATTCCTATTGCTGAAGAGGGGAGAAGCTGCTTTCCATAGTATTCTATATGAGTCTCGCAAATGTAGAAGAATCCCCCTTAGCTGTAGTACAGCTAGGATACCCTTCTGCCCACAAAAACGAGTCAACGCTGCGATTGAGGGACAACCAAGAACTGAGGACTGGGATGCCCAGCCTGCTTTTTATTTAGGTTACATGCACACAGGGCACTCCCAGGGGGGGAAGCATAAAATCCCCCATCACACATTTAGACAACGCCCTTGTGACAGGCCACCGCAGATAACAAGTACACACAAGAAAACAATTGAGTCCTTCTTATCACCTAGCAGTGAATGCTTATCACATAAACTTAATTACAGTACACAATATGCTAGGAAACCTGCCTCAGAAAATAGTTTTCTCAAAACTGAACAGAGTTAACCCTTTATGAAATGATACTTGTTACAGTTTTCTTGGAGCCCTTCTTAGGCGCTGGCTTGGCTGGTTCAGGCATTGCTGCTGGGAAATAAGTTCTTCACAACAAAATAACTAATGCTTCTGTAACAGTGCTCCCTTTCTGTGGAACACTCTGGCAGACACGGTCTGACCCCTTTTCAGGGCAGACTAAGGCTGTCCAGACCGCTGGTTATGCGGGGCTGAGGTCGGTTTGTCTGGACAACCCGTCGGCGTTGCCATTCTGTTTCCCAGGTCTGTAAGTAATGGTGAAATTGAAGGGTTGCAATGATAAACTCCAACGTAATAGCCTGCCGTTATCTCCAGAGACCCGGTTCAGTGAACTCCTGCCCATATAAATAGGGAGTCAATTTCTTTAATGCCCACACCAAAGCCAAACACTCCTTTTCGACCGCTGCATAGCTGACTTCGCGGGGCAGGAGCTTCCGGCTGATGTAGGCAACTGGATGCTCCCCTCCATCTTCGCCTACTTGGCTGAGGACGGCTCCCAGCCCGAACATGGAAGCATCTGTATGGACGATAAAACGTTTGTCAAGGGCTGGAGCCGCCAAGACAGGAGCGTTAATTAGAGCATTTTTGAGAGCCTGGAAAGCCGTTTCACAGTGGGGAGACCACAGGACCTGTCGAGGTAAGTTCTTCTTGGTCAAGTCAGTCAGGGGTTTGGCAAGTATGCTGTAGTCTGGTACGAACCGTCTATAGTACCCTGCCGTGCCCAGGAAGGCTAGGACCTGAGTCTTAGTGATGGGCGTGGGCCAATTGGCGACAGCTTCTATCTTGGCCGGCTCTGGTCGCTGCTTTCCACACCCCACCCGGTGACCCAGGTACTGTACCTCGGCCATCCCAAAGTGGCATTTTTCTGGCTTCAGAGTCAGGCCAGCAGCCCGGATCTGATCCAGAACCATTCCTACGTGAGCTAAGTGGTCCTCCCAGGACTCACTGTGGATCGCTATGTCGTCCAGGTAGGCGCAAGCAAAACTCTGGAAGCCATCCAGGAGCCTATCCACCAAGCGCTGGAATGTAGCTGGGGCATTCTTCATCCCAAACGGCATTACCCTAAACTGATATAAGCCGAATGGGGTGACGAATGCCGACTTGGGGATAGCCTCCGGGGCCAGGGGAATCTGCCAGTAACCTTTGCAGAGGTCAGTAGTGGTCAGGTAATTTCCCCTGGCTATACGATCGAGTAGCTCGTCTACCCTGGGCATAGGGTAAGCGTCCGTCACAGTCTTTTCATTGAGCCTCCGATAGTCTACGCAGAACCGGGTGGTCCCATCTTTCTTGGGCACCAAGACAACTGGGGAGGCCCAGGGACTATCGGAGGGCTCAATTACCCTGAGTTGGAGCATCTCATCGATCTCCTTCTTCATTCCTATCCTAACTGCTTCGGGGATTCGGTACGGAGCCTGGCGCAAGGGAGCTTGTCCCAGAGTATCTACCTGGTGGGTGGTTAAAGTAGTGTACCCTGGCTTCGGGGAGAAGGTGAGGTGTTTGGACTGTAGGAGTTGGTTGAGCTGCTCCCTTTCAGTGGGGCTAAGTCGGTCTCCTATCTGAACCTGAGCCACTATACCTGTGGGGAGACTCTTTTCTAATAGGTCTGGAATGGGTAGACTGTCGGGGCCTTCCTGAGGGGAACAACATACGGCCGTCACGTTCTCTGTTCGCTCAAAATATTCCTTGAGCATGTTTACATGGAATGTCTTTCTAAGATTGTTGTCGTGGCAGCTAGCTATCACATAAGTGGTGTCTCCCCTTTTCTCTACGATCTGGTAGGGGCCCTGCCAGGACGCCTGCAATTTGTCTGTCTTCACCGGCTTAAGTACTAACACCTTTTGTCCTATAGTAAAGATTCTCTTTCGGGCCCCCCGATCGTACCATACTTTCTGTCTTCTCTGGGCCGACTGGAGATTAGCCCGCACGGATTTGGCTAATTGCTCCATTCGGTCCCTGAGTTCCAGCACGTATGGCACAATGGGGACACCGTCAGTCTCCATCTCTCCCTCCCAGTGCTCCCGGATCAGGTTTAGGGGTCCCCGTACCTTTCTTCCGTAGAGCAACTCGAAGGGAGAGAACCCTGTCGTTTCCTGGGGCACCTCCCGATAAGCAAAAAGGAGGTGCGGCAGGAAGCGTTCCCAGTCTCGGTATTCCTGAGTGAACGTCTTGAGCATTTGCTTGAGGGTCCCATTGAACCTCTCACACAGCCCGTTCGTCTGGGGGTGGTATGGGGAGCTCAGGAGGGACTTAATTTTGCAAACCTGCCAGAGTTCTTGGGTCAATTCAGCCGTAAATTGGGTGCCTCGGTCGGATAGGATTTCTTTTGGAAATCCTACCCAGGAGAACACCTGTACTAGTGCATTCGCTACCGTATCCGCTTGTATGTTGGATAGGGCAACAGCCTCTGGGTACCTGGTAGCGTAGTCCACTACGGTAAGAATGTAGCGCTTACTGGAGGGACTAGGGGTAGCCAGTGGTCCCACTAGGTCAATAGCAACCCGGCTGAAGGGTTCCTCTACAATGGGCGTATTTACTAGATGGGCTTTAGGGTGATCGCCTCGCCTTCCTACTTGTTGACACACATCGCAGGTGATACAGTAAGTTCTAACGTCAACGTGTACCCCTGGCCAAAAGAACGTGTGAGTAATGCGGTGTAGGGTACGGGTTACGGCTAGGTGGCCTGCTAAGGGGATGTCGTGGCCTATCTTGAGGATTTCTTGACGGTATTTGTGGGGCACTACCAGCTGTCGCCTACGCTGTCCCCTTTTCTCTGTCCAGCGGTATAGTTTCCCTTTTTCCCATAAGAAGGTTTTGTTATCTGCCCCGCCCCCTCCGGTCTCTGCTCGTTCCCGGTACTTTTGTAAGGTCGGGTCAGTCTTAGACTCTGTCTCGAAAGCATCTGGGGTGTCCCAGGGTATGGGGCCTAACATGTCAGGCAAAGTCGGGGTAGGTCTTACCTGTGTCTCCAGCACTGGTGAGAGTTCTCGCTCCGTCCGGGCTTGGGCCCGTGTAGTCACTGGGTCCGCCTCGTTGTGGCATACTGGAGCATAGGCAGAAGTCATGGGGCCCAAATCGTTGCCCAGTAGTACTTCGGCAGGTAAATTATCCATTATGCCCACGTTCACAGCCCCCTTTCCCGCTCCCCAATCGAGATGCACTTTAGCTGTTGGAATTTTGTACACACCCCCCCCCCCGCCACTCTAACGGCCACAGTCTGTCCAGATCGCTTGTGCTCCGGCACCAAATGACTCAGCGTGATAGTAGCCCCTGTGTCTCTCAATCCCTTGGTAGATCGCCCCTCGAGCCATACCTTCTGCCTATGGTGCTGGCAGTTATCTGAGGCAGCATATACAGGGTCCGCCTCGTGAAGCGGCCCCAAATATTCCTCCATAGGGGCCTCTTGGTTAACACAGAGGGTCCGGGCCGGACGATATGCCCCAGAGGGGTAATTGTAATTCCTGGGTGTCTGGTGCGTATTAAGGGGGCAGCTAGCCATGAAATGCCCTGGTTGCTTGCATCAGTGGCAAGTCGGTCTGGGACGCTCAGAGCTGTTATTGGGTGGTCCTGAGTGTCGGGCGGGCCCTGCGGGCACCGGGGCTCGGAATTCAGCACGAGGGGGTGTACGGTAAACCTCTCTGGGTTCGACCCGTGCTGGAGCTCGGTAGTTCGTGGGTTCGTGAAGACGGGAGTCATAATGTTCATCGGCCAATTTGGCTGCTTCTTCTAAGGTAGAAGGTCGCCTGTCTCGCAGCCATTCCTTCCCTTGCTGTTCCATGCCATTATAAAAATGTTCTAAGAGAAACAATTGTAAAATTTCCTCACCAGTCACCGCTTTACTTCCGCTCATCCAGTGATTTGCCGCTCTCCGCATTCGGTGCGCCCATTCCATATGGGTATTGTTAGGCTTCTTTTTCGTGCCCCGAAACTGTCGGCGATACGCGTCCGGAGTTACCGCGTACCGTCGCAACAGTGTCTCCTTAACTAGCTCATACTGTGTCACTTCCTCAGCACCCAGAGTACGAAAGGCTTCCAGGGCTCGCCCGGATAGTTTCCCAGACAATATCATGGGCCACTCCCTGTTGGGAATCTGGTGCAGGGCACATTGCCTTTCGAAGTCCGCCAAATATTCATCAATCCCTGTCTCGCTCTCTAGGAAGGGTCGAAATGCCGCATAGGGTATCTTGGGCCTCCCAGCATTTTCGACAGGGATGATTACCTGCGGGGCTTCAGCATTGCGGTGTGCGTTCGCTAGGTTGAGTTCGTGGGCTCGAGTCTCTCGTATATCCTTGTCCACTTCCGCCATCAACTGCTGTACCAATTCCATGGAGGGGTTTGGCCCGTACAGTGAGAGCCTCTCCCGAACAATCCTGGTTTTTTCGTCACTAATCGTGGTCGGTGTTTCCGCCATTGTGAAGCTCTGATCCAGTTCGGTCAATTCCGCGATCAGCTCTCTCCTCGGCCAGTTGCTGGCGTACCCCCCTCTGCTTTCAAGTAAATCCTTCAGGGTTGTACGCTTCAATTTTTCGTAAGCGCTCTCCATCCGTTCTGTACCTCTCCTAGGAAATCCAGGAAAAATCCCACCGCTGCCGCCAAATGTTACGGTTACCCTTAGTCTCGCTGAGAGATGGACCGCTTAGTAGCCTGGATTCCTATTGCTGAAGAGGGGAGAAGCTGCTTTCCATAGTATTCTATATGAGTCTCGCAAATGTAGAATAATCCCCCTTAGCTGTAGTACAGCTAGGATACCCTTCTGCCCACAAAAACGAGTCAACGCTGCGATTGAGGGACAACCAAGAACTGAGGACTGGGATGCCCAGCCTGCTTTTTATTTAGGTTACATGCACACAGGGCACTCCCAGGGGGGGAAGCATAAAATCCCCCATCACACATTTAGACAACGCCCTTGTGACAGGCCACCGCAGATAACAAGTACACACAAGAAAACAATTGAGTCCTTCTTATCACCTAGCAGTGAATGCTTATAACATAAACTTAATTACAGTACACAATATGCTAGGAAACCTGCCTCAGAAAATAGTTTTCTCAAAACTGAACAGAGTTAACCCTTTATGAAATGATACTTGTTACAGTTTTCTTGGAGCCCTTCTTAGGCGCTGGCTTGGCTGGTTCAGGCATTGCTGCTGGGAAATAAGTTCTTCACAACAAAATAACTAATGCTTCTGTAACAATAGCATTCACTTGTATTAAGCAACAGGCAGGATATAGATGAGATTTATTCTACTAATATTATCACCAGCACCTAACTGTAACCTTAACCACAACACTCACTTGTATTAAGGAACAGGCAGGATATAGATGAGATTTATTCTACTAATATTATCACCAGCACCTAACTGTAACCTTAACCACAGCACTCACTTGTATTAAGCAACAGGCGAGATATAGATGAGATTTATTCTATTAATATTATCACCAGCACCTAACTGTAACCTTAACCACAGCACTCACTTGTAATAAGAAACAGGCGGGATATAGATGAGATGTATTCTACTAATATTATCACCAGCACCTAACTGTAACCTTAACCACAGCACTCACTTGTATTAAGCAACAGGCGGGATATAGATGAGATTTATTCTACAAATATTATCACCAGCACCTAACTGTAACCTTAACCACAGCACTCACTTGTATTAAGCAACAGGTGGGATATAGATGAAATTTATTCTACTAATATTATCACCAGCACCTAACTGTAACCTTAACCACAGCACTCACTTGTATTAAGCAACAGGTGGGATATAGATGAGATTTATTCTATTAATATTATCACCAGCACCAAACTGTAACCTTAACCAGAGCACTCACTTGTATTAAGCAACAGGTGGGATATAGATGAGATTTATTCTATTAATATTATCACCAGCATCTAACTGTAACTTTAACTACAGCACTCACTTATATTAAGAAACAGGCGGGATATAGATGAGATGTATTCTACTAATATTATCACCAGCACCTAACTGTAACCTTAACCACAGCACTCACTTGTATTAAGCAATAGGCGGGATATAGATGAGATTTATTCTACAAATATTATCACCAGCACCTAACTGTAACCTTAACCACAGCACTCACTTGTATTAAGCAACAGGCAGGAGTATAGATGAGATTTATTCTATTAATATTATCACCAGCACCTAACTGTAACCTTAACTGCAGCACTCACTTGTAATAAGTAACAAGCGGGATATAGATGAGATTTATTCTACAAATATTATCACCAGCACATAACTGTAACCTTAACTACAGCACTCACTTGTATTAAGCAACAGGCGGGATATAGATGAGATTTATTTTATTAATATTATCACCAGCACCTAACTGTAACATTAATCACAGCACTCACTTGTATTAAGCAACAGGTGGGATATAGATGAGATTTATTTTATTAATATTATCACCAGCACCTAACTGTAACCTTAACTACAACACTCACTTGTATTAAGCAACAGGCAGGATATAGATGAGATGTATTCTACTAATATTATCACCAGCACCTAACTGTAACCTTAACCACAGCACTCACTTGTATTAAGCAACAGGCGGTATATAGATGAGATTTATTCTATTAATTTTATCACCAGCACCTAACTATAACGTTAACCACAGCACTCACTTGTATTAAGCAATAGGCGAGAGTATAGATGAGATTTATTCTACTAATTTTATCACCAGCACCTAACTGTAACATTAACCACAGCACTCACTTGTATTAAGCAACAGGCGGGATATAGATGAGATTTATTCTACTAATTTTATCACCAGCACTTAACTGTAACCCGAACCACAACACTCATTTGTATTAAGCAACAGGCGGGATATAGATGAGATTTATTCTACAAATATTATCACCAGCACCTAACTGTAACATTAACCAGAGCACTCACTTGTATTAAGCAACAGGCGGGATATAGATGAGATTTATTCTACAAATATCACCAGCACCTAACTGTAATCTTAACCACAGCACTCACTTGTATTAAGCAACAGGCGGGATATAGATGACATTTATTCTACAAATAGTATCACCAGCACCTAACTGTAACCCTAACCACAACACTCACTTGTATTAAGCAACAGGTGGGATATAGA